>NC_041397.2:155087750-155347750 GCF_900747795.2 Erpetoichthys calabaricus | reverse complement strand
CACATATAATCTGATTGTATGGGTGGTTACCTACCAGGTAACGCTTGTGGTTGCTCAGCAAGTCAGCTAACATCCGCCACGGTGCCCTCATTTCAGTTGCATGAAGCAGATCATAGAATGGTTGAAATAGTTTACTGTCAAATAATGCAAACAGTATGCGACATGTGTTTCGCCCTAATTCTGGGCTCATCAGGCGTACACACTCACTGCACCCCCCTCTCGGGGAATTGAACCTCGGACGTCAGCACCAGAGGCGAAGCCCCTAACGTTGCGCCACGGCGTGTGGTTCGTTCATTTGACAGCATGTAGATCGGGGTAATTACATTCACGCCATTCATAGTCTGAATCACAATCTGATTGTATGGGTGGTTACCTACCAGGTAATGCTTGTGGTTGGTCAGCAAGTCGGCTATCATCCGCCACATGCCCTCTTTCAGTTGCGAGAAGCAGATCATAGAATGGTTGAAATAGTTTACTGTCAAATAATGCAAAGGGTACGCGACACGTGTTTCGCCCTAATTCTGGGCTCATAAGGCGTACACACTCACTGCACTCCCTTACGGAAATCGAACCTTGGACGTCAGCACTAGAGGCGAAGCCCCTAACGTTGCACCACGGCGTGTTGTTCGTTCATTTGACAGCATGTACGTCCGAGGTTCGATATTGCGGTTGCTATAAAGGAGCCCCAGTAGCATTTCTTGACACACTTCTGCTGAATAATTCATTGGTAGCAAGAACTCAGTGTTAATGTGTCAGAGAGAGGATGCTCATAATGCAGCATTTTTCATAATGTCTCTCAGTTTTGTTAAAATTCTTTCCTCTGCTACAATTTCCAGTGGTCCAGAGTTCATCCTGTGCATTAGAGCTGGCCCTTTTAATTAATTTGTTGATTCAGTTGGTCTGTTTTAAAGTGATGTTATCTGCCTGACACACCAATAAATAGAAAATTGAACTGGCCATCACACTTGACATTACTTCCCACATTATAGGAATGCAGTCTCCTACAGGAAAAGAGCCTGCGCTGCCCTTTCTTGTATAGTTCCTCTGTGTGCCGAGACCAGTCCAACCTGTCATTAATGTGGACCCCCAAGTACTTGTAGGAGTGCACCACCTCTACATCCACTCCTTGAATAGTGACCAAACATAGAGGCGCTCTGGTACGGCAAAAGTCAATAACCGGTTCCTTGAATTTGTTGTTGTTAAGATGCAGACAATACTTTCTGCACCAAGAAACAAACTTCTCTACTTGAGCCCTATATTCCATCTCAACCCCTTCATCAGTAAATCCCAGGAGTGCAGAATTATTAAAATGTTGCATACGGCTGTTTCCACACTCACTTGAGATGTATAAAAACTGAACTTGGTGTAAAGCGACACACATTTTCATAGCAGGGTTCCCCCTTGCGTACACACTTTTCTGCTCGGTTTTGCAAACTGGCGGCACCCAGCATCAAAGCAGTGCTACTGTTTCTGTGGTCTGCTTTTCTTTTTTAGATTCATGTCTATGATGCGGGTTTTATCAAATGCACCAAAATTAATTGCAAATCGTTTACAAATTTAATTCACTTGATTGCAATCATTCTGTAACAATGTAATGGTGCATGGAATGGCCAAACTATTCCAACTAACTTGGCTGCTTTAACTTTGTTAGAAGACATCACAAAGGGAATATCTGCTTATCATCCAGATAGATAAGATTTCCTTACACTGTTGTTGAACTGGAAAACATAAAAGTGCAATTCGCAGCAATGTCCGGTTAACATAATGTAATCAGAGCAGTCAACTGCACGTGCATTGCTATTGCAACGGCGCTGGACAAATTCAGTCAGGGATGAATCACCAAAAGAATGAACTGGCATTACATCATATATAGCTGGAGAACCTATAAAAACATCAGCTCTGCACAGTTGCAGGTGCTTTTTCCAACTAGTATGGCAAAAGGCAAGCAGTCCTTTTAAGGATACAAGTCACCTCAAAGTAAAGGGCAGTGAATCTATCCTTTGTGGCACTCAGTGCTGTCTCTACACTATAAAGGCACCATCAGAGAATGAATTTGCTTATATAAATGGAAAGCATTTCCACTCTATTGATGTGCTGCTCTTTAGTGCACAGAAATAACAGACTATTAAGCTGGGAATAAGATTTGTCAGATTGTGATCAGATTTCAATCAAAAGTACCAATAGTTTACATCTAAAAGCATCTTTAACATTTGAATGAAGTCAAGCTTGTTATTTCCTTGAGTGGAACAAGTCACAGACTAATGGAAATTTCTCATGGTTCCTTCCAAAGTCATATGGTTGAAGTCACCATTCATTATACCTGCAGGATCAGAGTGAGTCATCATTAACTTGTTGATGACAGAATGAATAATTTCCATTCCTAGGTTCTCATTTGGGGAGGATTGGCTCCAGCAGACCCCCGTGACCCTGTGTTCGGATTCAGCGGGTTGGAAAATGGATGGATGGATGAATATAAACAGTAATAAGGTTGATGTAATTTATCTCCCTGGGCAAATAATGTGGATGGATTCCGACAGCCAGGATTTTTGAATTGTCTGAATTATAAACTGTAGTTTTTCCTGTAATATGCTCCCTTTTACACCATTCATCATTCACATAGATGACAAGTCATCTCCTGTGTTTTCCCATGCTGCACTGGGCTTCTCTAGCTCTTCGTAAAGCACAAAATGCTACTTTACTTGTATGCTCCATGACCTACTATAGAAACAGACAGATAAAATATGTTATTTGTCAGGGATTGAACATTTCATATTACAATGGATGACCAGTTTTAATACATTTTCGCTTTGGTTATACTCTTGTGCCAACACTTCGCTCTCTCCGTCTGTGGAAAAACAGCTCTTGCAGTAAAGTGAAACTAAACTGCTTAGCCGCACACAATTGCAGGGCAAGTAGTGTCGTGGTGAAAAAATCATCATTGGAAGGCTTTTTACCTGAAATAAAGGCTATTAGGGACTCGGGATAGGCAAACAGAGTCTACAGTTTTATTGCAATAAAATAACAATAATAATAACACGGACTCAATACGGCCAAATTGAGCTGAACCTCGAACAGTTCAAAACCCAAAACTTATATATCATTTTCTTATCACTTTGACCTCGTTCAAATTAGCTTATTTGCTCTTTTTTCCGAGTCCCCTCTATTCCTGTCCGGCCGATACCTTGAGTTCCCATGGGAACCGTTATTATCTCCTCACTTTCCTGCAGCTGGCCCCTTGGTATTTCTGCTTGTCTATTGTTTATTTCTAGTTTGTTTTTTTTTCTTATTTTCTTTAACTGGCCAAGGCCTTGATTCCATATACGGGTTTCCTCTTGTCATTTCCTTTCTTAAGCCTTCCAAACTTTTTTATAACGATGGCCTGAAGCTTAAGCTTTAATTAAAAGTGAACTATGGCACATGCCTTTATTTAATCATTTGCTTGGCATGCTTGGTTTGCCTTAATTTCTATGCTAAAGTTAATTTCTATTATATTCTACTATATCCATCCATCCATCTTCCAACCCGCTGAATCCGAACACAGGGTCACGGCCAACACCAGTCAATCCCAATCCCAATCCCAGCCAACACAGGGCACAAGGCAGGAACCAATCCCGGGCAGGGTGCTAACCCACCGCAGGACACACACAAACACACCCACACACCAAGCACACACTAGGGCCAATTTAGAATCACCAATCCACCTAACCTGCATGTCTTTGGACTGTGGGAGGAAACCGGAGCACCCGGAGGAAACCCACGCAGACACGGGGAGAACATGCAAACTCCACGCAGGGAGGGCCCGGGAAGCGAACCCGGGTCTTCTAACTGCGAGGCAGCAGCGCTACCACTGTGCCACCGTGCCACCCATATTCCACTATATTTATTACTAATATCTGAATTTACTAATGTTCCTTTCACGCATTACATCAGTGTGACCTTGCTCACAGCAAAAGCCTTTTGTTGCCTTTCTGCTGATTCACCAGTCCAGCTGGTTTCTTTACATGCCTTCCAGAGCCATCTTTTCTCTGTGGTATCGTTCTTTTAACTTCCTATCCTTGGACACAGGTGTTCTCAATTTTCTTATCCTGTTCTTAAGCTGGTTTCTATACGTCATTTTTTGTTCTTTTTTTCTGTTCTTTCCCAAACTAGCAATTCTGCTGTAAGCTTAAAAAATAATGCAAAATAACTGATTTTTTAGTTAACTAATTACTTGACCTTATATTCTTAACATTCTAATTTATACTTAATCTAATGTTTTAGAAGATTTTAATTACTTTTTATGACACTTTATGTTAATTTGCTATTTTTATGCTAATATAAAAAATTTTCCTTCTACAGTAGAAGATTACAGGAATATTTAATACACCCCATTTTTATATTCTGTGTCTGTAATTTTTACAGGTGTTACAGACATAAGGCAGCCTTCAGGTCCTCTTCATGACTCCATCCAAGTTCGCAGCTCATTTGACATGTAGACAGGACAGGCTGACACCTGGGTTTGCATGCAGTTCCTTTCATCGGAAAATTTAAATTCCATTTATGCGAACTCTACTGCCTTCTATAAGTGACAAAGCCAAATTAATTCTAATCTTAAGACTAGTAACTAGTAAATAAGATATCAAAGTAAGATAGAAAATGAGAAATATAGAGCTTCTGTAAAGAAGCTGCTGCTTGCTAGCGTGGTGCGTGGAAGTATATATTTCCAATAATAATAATAGTAATAATATATAAAATACTACCGCTACTACTACCAATAATAATAAAAACTACTAATACTACTACTGGACAGGCTTAATAAACAATGCAGTAAATAAAGGATCAAAATGAAGTTTGACTGTTTAGGTATTTAAAAAATGAACATGTGAATATATTACCTACACTTATGAATTTATCTAAATGTCCTTACAATGACAGCTCATAGTAATAAGGAATTAACTAAATTAGTAATGTTGGCTACCAATAAAATTAGGCAACAATTGAAGTTAAGCTGACATAATTGCTCTTTTTGTATGGCAAAGTTGCTTGAATGGTGTTTTTCCACAATTCAGCCATTACCAAACTAGTAAGCACATCATACTGTATGTCAACTAACATTAGCAGCCTTTAACCACATGTAGAGGACCTGAGATATATATAGCTGTAGTAAGTTATTCCACAGCTGTGTGTTAGCTGGCTATTGTAACATCAGATAATATCTGTTAAACACTCAATATCAAAACTTTTATACAGAATACTGTTGTTACTTCATTGTTACTCCAGTAAACCACTATGTTGTGGCAATTGATGTAATGTTTGGCTGGAAATCACACAAATTAAACTTCTAAACACACCTGCAAGTGCAGCGTGTATTCGTTTTGTTTTGTTCTGTTCTGTGCCCCTGACTGGTGTTAACTTGAGGTCAACTCTCTGCTCATTAATGGAAAATGATCACAACAGACTGTCAGTGATGGTAATTTGGCTGTTCATAAAGTGGGTAGGAGAACTTAAGCAGCAAAGAGTATAGGAAAAAAAAACTGGTTTTGTGAAAAAACTAAATGAGCCTGCAAGGGACCATAGAGGACATATGTTTAAGACAGAGTTAGATACCCCAGTATGTATTTAGCAAAGCTGCAGACAGAAAGAAAGAGAATAGGACTTAATGCCAAAGGAGTAATAAAGAACTGCTTTGGAGTGATTTAACATTGGGATTATAAAAAGGTTTGTCAAACATGGCAATGCTGAGGTTTACAGTTTAAGTTGTTGAGTGCCTACCAATCAGTAAGATATACTTAAGAACAGTTCATTCTTTTAAACTGATGAGCAAATGTGATTGATGTATAATCTGGTACTTACCGTTTAGCACCGTGAAGCACCCTTGGGCATTCCCCTGCAGAGCTCCAACTTTTGTGATGCTCCAACACACAAATGATGAATGGTTCCCCAGTCCAGTATCCATCAGCCATAATCATCTTCACACAGACAGCATCCCCTTTAGAGTTTAGGGAGGAGTCGTTGTGTGGCACGCACAAAAAAGGTGCACAGCCACATTGTTTAGAGAGAATATAGCTTATTAAGTGGCTGTTAGTGCTTAAATGCTTTTCAGACTTGGGTGTCGTGCAGTAATTGGTCCTAGGCAAAGGATTAATTTTTTGCACTTCCAACTCAAATAGTCAACTCTCCTTAGTTAATGGCTAAGATAAATGTAAACCTTGATGACACATAAGGCTTGAGGTGGAGAACAGCTTAACCAGTTCTAGACTGGATGCATATAGTTTTAGGTCTAGAAGTGAAGTAAGTGCATGCATAACATCTACTAGTTTTTGGTGATTGCTCCATATTAGACCAAAGAGAATGGGTAGTAAAGGTTTTATTATGACTTATCCAAGGGCTTGCAAGGTTTAGTTACAGAGATGAGCCCTGTAGTAGTGGATCTGCAACTTTGCCTATGGTATAAGACAGGCATGTCAAACTCACTACCATTGGTGGGCCGCTTCGACGGCCATACGTGCGTCAGCGGGCCGCACTGTAACAAATACTATTATACAAAGTTACTGTAGCTTTCTTTCCAATACTGTAGAGAAAAGCCAAGCAAAATGACACCTTTTATTGGCTAACTAAAAAGATTACAATATGGAAAACTTTAAAAAAAATGTAACACTTAAAGTTTAAAGAAAAGCCATTTATTTCCATACAATCTCCATACAACAGCGTACAATTAGAGTCTTAGCCTCTTAGCTAGGTCCTTATATTATTATATTCATTATATTATATTCATTGCTTATATAGGAGTCTTACAGTGTGAGATCTATTTCTTTTGTCCCGACACCTCTTGTTAGTAACCAGTTCGTCAATATCAGGCTTGAAATCTTGTGCAGCTGCAACTTTTATGAAGGATGAAAGGTGCTCGACGGTAAGTCTTGAGCGATGTGGGGTTTTGGTAGCTTTCATTAACGAAAACAATTGCTCATAAAGGTAAGTGCTTCTGAACATAGACAGTACTCTCGATGCCAACTTACGGATCTGCACATACGAGGGTGGCAGGTAAGCATACAAGCCTGGCACACCAACTTCGTTGTATTTTGCCTTCAGAATAGAATCTGACTGCTGTTCAATCAATTCCATTTGGATATTCTCAGGCGCATTTTCAACGTTGTAAGAGTATGATGACGTAAACAGCGCAAAGTCCTGTTCGTGTGAACTGAAATTACGAAAACGCTCACTGAATTCATTGCTCAGTAATTCAAGTTGGAAAACAAATCCTCCAAAAATCTAATTTTACTTTAGTAAGTTTACTTCAAAGTTTATATTGTAAAATAAGCCGATATGCAAAAAGCCCCCTGACCTACACTAATTTTACAAACTCAAAATCACAAACATTTGTTAATAAACAACTCACCAACTTCTCGCGTCCACTTCAGATCTTCAGCTGTAGCCTGCACTAACTGTTCGTTGCAATACTAGCACAAAATTACATAAAACTAGAGCAAAAAAACGTGAAAATATGCGAGCTATTACTACTCGTGATGGTCAGTTCTGCCCAGTGGCCAGTCTCAGCAGCCCAGCCAGTAGTGTAGCCTGCCAGGGGCGGCTCTAGGCTCGTGGTGGCCCCGTCGCCCACCAATGTCAATATGGTATCTTATGCATGGCGGATGGCCACGTCCGTTGTGGACACTGCATAGCCGCCTCATGTTCATGACACGCTTCTATATGCGCGTGTCCGTAACTTGAAAACCAAGTGGCGGCCCATGATATTCTCATTACGGCAGAACATTATAATACTACATATAGCTTACTGCTCCAACTCGAGCGACATTAGTAAATATAGCGTACTAATTAACAAGAAACACAATGTTCTTCGGCCACATTGCCGTCAGCTGTGTCGTTATTTTCTCTTTCTGTTTTATATTCAATATATATTGGCGTGGTGGCCCTGTGCAGGTGCACAGTTTGCACATGCGTAAGGCCACCCCTGCTGCCAGGCTGGTGCAGCCTAGCACTTCAGTTGTGCCGTCATGGCTCATTAACTTTGGACAAGGCCCGTGGCTATACTAGCAGATGACGTTTTTCGGTACCGTAATGCCATGAGAAAATGCACTTTTGTCAGAAGGCAGAAGTGAGAAAAGTCAATAAGTAACGCCAAAGATGCAGAATGATTCAATCACAAACGATAGTAATCATTTTGTACAAGTTTAGTGCTAACTTGGATCTGTCATGCGGGCCGCACAGATTTCTGTTGTGGGCCGCGTGTTTGACATGCTTGGTATAAGAAGTAATTTTAAATGTGTTTTATTTTAAAATAACTATATCTGTCTCCACAGTGTTCATTTTTTAATGTGGGTAATTTTTTATTGCCTTTAATTTTTTATTTATGTGTTAAAATAATCCAGTAAATGGAAGTTTCATACCAACTTAACTAAAGTTACATTGTATTCTATCAAGCTACTTAACTAGTACATCTCTCAATACCAATAAGTGTGTGGTCTTGATTCTGTCTTTGTTATTCATTTAAAAACAGAGAAAGCAAAAACTGCTAAGACGAAAAAGGTTTGTTTTGAAAAACAATCCACATTTGCAGCTAAAATCTTTGTGAGAGTTTGATGTAGTGATGAAGAATGATTTGTTTCAAAATGAGCATAACAATAAATAAATGATTAGATGTATATTCTAAACCTTCACCTACGTAAAGAAGCAAAATATTGATAATTGAAATTTTGAAAGGCTGTGAGAACATTGTCTATACTAATTATTGGTCTGCATCTCTTCTGACTGGGTTTAAAAACTTTTTTGAACTCCGTGGCCTGAGATTTAATGCTACAATATTGTCTACCAGATTATAAAGGTTGTGTACGCTGTTTTTGATTTGATAGTAATTCTTTGTTATGATATGGAGAGCAGTTAGTGAAGACTTCATAAATTGAAAAGACATTCAATCCTAAGAATATAATAAATTTATTGTGAATTTCATAAGAAAGTACATTCACCTTGGGATTTCAAAACTGCAGACTTCACAGCTCCTTTTTATTATGATTAGGGCATGTATACACAGGCTAGACCTTCCAAGAAGCAATTGAAGATTAATCTGTGCCCAAGTCTTTTCTTCTGATTTGTCTCATTGTTTTCTTGTGTATTTTTTAATATATACACATTATGATTTCTTAAGTCTTGTATTTCGATTATACGGTTTAATACCTTTCATTTTCTTTAAAAATACAGGTAACTGGTGTTCCCCCAATACCTGTGCAGCCTCCAACTTTTCCTGGACATATGGGAATTCCTCCACCTGGTTTTCCTCCTGGCATTCCTCCACCACCCCCGCCTCCTCCTCCTCCCTTTTTAAGGCCAGGCTTCAACCCTCTTCAGATGCCTCCAGGTATTTTGTCTTTTTAAACTGTTAAGATTTCATGTTTCTGAAAAAAAATTCAGATATACTCTAAGCTTGTAGTTTGTTCCCTTCTTTTTCTGGATTGAATTGTGTTTACCACTGAAATGTATTTTTGAAACCTCACATTTAGATTGATAAATTCTGGTCTACAATTATCATTTTAAAACTAGGAGGTTATAGCCATGCAGGTTTAAGCATATGCCATATATGTCTAATGTACTGCATAGCTGAAACCATTTACAAATTATTTGTTTATCCTGTCCTATAAAATATAAATAATGAGTGTGTGTGTTTGCCTTTCATTCCTTGACTTACTAATAGAAAAAAGTGTAAAAACTCATATAAATGAATCATTCATAGATTCTGTTAAAGACAAAAGGTTAGCAGTAGTATAGCATGTTCGTATAATGAGGTATAACATCATCTTCTCATCAGTTTGAAGAGTAAGATAGTGTACTTTTTATTGTAAGGCACCAACAACGTCATATGTTTACTGTTATACTGTGCTATCCAAAGCCAATTTACTTTGAGAAATTTGAATGTGTCAACAAGCTGGTTGATAAGTAATCTACATTTTTATATAATACATATATATATATATATATATATATATATATATATATATATATATATATATATATATATATATGACTTGTCATAAAAATTAATTCTTTAGAATGTATAATATGAATAATGCCTAATTTTTTGTAGCAAGTGATTAGCTTTATTTAATAAGGTTAATATGTGATCGTTATGTAAACCAATTGGACTGTGACATGGGCATATTTTTGTCCTATTAAAATTAACCTTTATTTTATTTTTTATATATACATAAGCACAGCCCTGAGATCATCGAGTAATAATTCTGGAGTTTAGATTTACATATGTGATGGGGACAACAACAGCAAGAACAAAAAACCCTCCCTCTATGAAGGAAAAGTCATAGAGAGCAACCTGACTTCAGAACATCAGAACATTTTTCATGAGATTAAGCATTTCTTCTGTTGTTTGAAATTTTTGATGCAATGTTTTTCAGTCTTCATCAAATCCCTAATCTACTCTATATCTTATATAATACGCAACCACGGCTGTCTGTTTGTCTGTCCAGGATTTAAAATCACCTGTAGCTCGCAAACAGTCTGACCAGTTGACCTGAAATTTGGTACACATATACTACGGGACGTCTACTATCCGCTTTCGGGGTGATGATTTTTATTACTCTTTTTATTTTTATTTTATTTTATTGTAGAATCAACTCTTGGTAGCGATCAGCAGGGCGGCCGTGCAGCACGTGTGTACGGGCGCCATTCTCATTACCTCCCATCTTCGCCGTCACTTCCCCTACCTCTTCATATCTTAAATCATTTTTGAGGCAGATTGAAGACTTAAGTGCCAGCTTAAGTGAAAAATTAAGGAAAATATTCTAAGTAATTGCAACACAAACACTGACTTAATCAGTTTTAATTAACACAAAAAGATGCAGACAAAAGACGAGAAGAAGCGGGCCGCTAGGGTGGAGAAAAGAAGAGCTGCTCAGGAAGCAGCAAGCGCATCAACCTCTGAGCAAACGAATGCTTTAAATTGGGCTTATTTTAAAACCTACGTATATATGTTTGGTATCATTCCTTTCAGAATTTATATCAAACTTTAATGTGATGATGTTAGATTTTCAGATTCTTATTCAGGTTTTAAATTATAAACTAAAAAATATCAAGAAGTCCTGTCCCGCGAGACGAGACTTTGTGCCAAAAGATTTAACCATGGCCAGGGTCAGAAATAAAAGCAAAGAGTAGGACAGCTGCTGTACAGGCTTTTAAATGTTCGAAGCGCTGTATGAAATGCAGATCTAACGTCACGCCACAATGCAGAAAGCCAGCAGCTGATCGAGCAAACAGAAGGTAAAAAAAAAAAAACTGTTTCCCATTGTATCACCATTTAAGAGGGGGATTTGGAGGAGTGACCGCATCTCCTTGGGGTGTTTTCAGCTCCCCTCTTCACAACGCGAACGGCAGAGACACGCAGGCTGGTTTGGCGGGGGGGGGGATCCGCCTAGTATCAGATATAATCATCTGCGTGTATTTTCCCTGTATCATTTACGGTTTGTAATGAACAAAGTTATTTAACATTTACTGGAACAGTGAGTGTGTGAAGTATTTACCCTTTAGTTAAATTAATCAAATTAAAGGCATAAACAGTTATCTGACTTGAACATATCTAGGCTTTGGTAAAGCTAGCCTTCTCAATATAGACCTTACTTATATTGACCCTTACCATTAAGTCAAGTTTCCTGCGCAAAGGTTCACTGAGCAAAAGTTATTGATGCCCAATTGAAAGTGAAAAGAGGTTCAAAGCCATATTCTTAAGAATCTGGGATTTTACTGAACCACAAAATAACCACAATTTTAAAGTGGAAAACTCTAGTAGGGAAAACAAGAGTAGGGAATCCTCCTAGATGTGGTCATTCTGACAAAATGTACAAGAGTACAATGTGAAACTATTTATTAAGTCAAAAATTATCTTAAAAACATTAAAAGATACTACAGCATTTTCTTGACTCCACTGTCAGAAAAATACTTGGAAAAGATGGACTTTTACACAGCACAACTTTCACAAGTTCCTGCACTACCATCATTTTGTATGGATGGAAATGAAGTTCCTCATCAAAATTCTCCTGAAAGACGTTTTGCAAATGCTTAAGGCAGATGTATGTTTGCTCGCTGAATGTCTAAGGAGACTGCAAAATTGATTCCCCTACAGCTTGGATGTTTTCAGGTGTTCGTACAGTCTGAGGTCGGGCTTGAGATTTTCGGTTCAATGTTGTACCCATCTGTCTACATTTAGCCACCCACTGAAGGATTGTTTTCCAATTTAGGACATACTGAAGTTCATTCGGAAAGCGTGTTGCGTAGTGATGGTGGATTTATTGTTTTTGAAGAATGCTTCGACAGCGAAGCACATTGTGCTTCAGACCAAGGCATGTTGCCGACTGAAAACTACTAGGGATTGCCTATCAAAGGACCCCAACCCACTCGGCTGCCTCTACCTCACGCAAGGACCTTGAGAAATGTGGTACTTCATTTACGCTCACCACCCTGTATTATTGATTGACTGTGTTCAAAATCTGACGTTTACAAAAGCCATTTAAATAAAGCTAACTGCATGCAAAAATTTTGTAATCATAGGCCATTATCTTTAGAGCATAAAGTATTTTAGTAAATGAAATAATAACTGTGATGTTCTGTTTCATTTATGTTAGGTAGAATGCCCAGAGGGGACTGGGCGGTCTCGTGGCCTGGAACCCCTATAGATTTTATTTTTTTTCTCCAGCTTTCTGGAGTTTTTTTTTTTGTTTTTTTGTCCACCCTGGCCATCGGACCTTACTCTTTTTCTATGTTAACTAATGTTGCCTTATTTTAATTTCTTATTTTGTCTTTTGTTTTTCTTCATTATGTAAAGCACTTTGAGCTACTTTTTGTATGAAAATGTGCTATATAAATAAATGTTGTTGTTGTTTAACTCAGCAATTGGATTAGTCTCAGTACAATGATAGTAGCAACACTCTTTATTCAGAGGCAGTACTATATATCCCTGGCTACGTTTAGAATAGCTATTCAATCTCAGTGACAAAAGATAAAACAGCTATAGATAGATACTTTATTGATCCCAAGGGGAAATTCACATACTCCAGCAGCAGCATATTGATAAAAAAAAAAATTAAAGAGTGATAAAAATGCAGCATCTTATTGCAGATATTGAAAGACGCCAGCCTTCTAAGGAAGTATTGTCGGCTCTGTCCTCTCTTGCCCAGAGCATCAGTATTGGCAGTCCAGTCCA
Source organism: Erpetoichthys calabaricus (assembly GCF_900747795.2). NCBI lineage: Eukaryota > Metazoa > Chordata > Cladistia > Polypteriformes > Polypteridae > Erpetoichthys > Erpetoichthys calabaricus. The sequence continues at coordinate 155,334,555 of NC_041397.2, read as the reverse complement.
ATTTATCATCCAGCTACACTCCCAGGTATTTATAGGTCTGTACCCTCAGCACACAGTCACCTCTGATGATCACAGAGTCCATGAGGGGCCTGGTCCTCCTAAAATCCAGCTCCTTGGTTTTGCTGGTGTTCAGTTGTAGGTGGTTTGAGTCGCACCATTTAACAAAGTCCTTCATTAGGTTCCTATACTCCTCCTCCTGCCCACTCCTGATGCAGCCCACGATAGCAGTGTCGTCAGCGAACTTTTGCGTGTGGCAGGACTCCGAGTTGTATTGGAAGTCCGATGTATATAGGCTGAACAGGACCGGAGAAAGTACAGTCCCCTGCGGCGCTCCTGTGTTGCTGACCACAATGTTAGACCTGCAGTTCCCGAGACGCACATACTGAGGTCTGTCTGTAAGAGAGTCCATGATCCATGCCACCAGGTATGAATCTACTCCCATCTCTGTCAGATTGTCCTTAAGGAGCAGAGGTTGGATGGTGTTGAAGGCGCTAGAGAAGTCCAGAAACATAATTCTTACAGCACCACTGCCTCTGTCCAAGTGGGAGAGAGATCCGGTGTAGCATCTTGGTATGTGAACTGTAGAGGGTCGAGGGCGTGGCGGACCTGTGGCCTCAGCTGGTGAAGCAGCAGCTGCTCCATGGTCTTCATCACATGTGACGTCAGAGCAAGAACCTTTGGGACTGGGGTGATGCAGGATGTTTTCCAAAGCCTCAGGACTCTCCCCTGTTCCAGGCTCAGGTTGAAGGTGCGCTGTAGAGAACTCCCCAGCTCCAACGCACAAGCCTTCAGCAGTCGTGGTGATACTGCATCTGGACCCACTGCTTTGCTGGCACGAAGTCTCCTCCGCTCTCTGCTTACCTGGGCTGCTGTAATTGTGGGTGGGGGGAAACTCTCTCCTATGCTGGTATCAACAGAAGGATGGGTGGAGGGTGCAGTACTCCGAGGTGAGAGTGGGTTAGGGTGGTCAAACCTGTTAAAGAAGTTGTTCATCTGGTTTGCTCTCTCCATGTCTGTCTTGATGTTGGCACCCCGCTTCGAGCTGCAGCTAGTGATGATCCTCATCCCATCCCACACTTCCTTCATGCTGTTATTCTGCAACTTCTGCTCCAGCTTTCTCTTGTACTGCTCCTTCGCCACCCTGAGCTGGACTCGTAGTTCCTTTTGCACGCGCTTGAGCTCATGCTGATCACCACCTTTAAAAGCCCTTTTTTTTCTCGTTCAAAAGGCCCTTGATGTCACTTGTAATCCATGGCTTGTTGTTAGCACAGCAGCGTACTGTTCTTACTGGAAGTACAATGTCCATACAGAAGTTGATGTAGTCAGTAGTGCAGTGAACAACCTCCTCAATGTTCTCACTATATGATCCCTGCAGGATATCCCAGTCCGTAGTTCCAAAGCAGTCTCTCAGAGTCTGCTCTGCCTCAGGGGACCACTTCCTAAATGAGCGTGTGGTTGTAGGTAGCACCCTCACTCTTGGTTTGTAGTGAGGCCGAAGCAAAAGCAGGTTATGATCTGCTTTCCCAAGCGCAGGCAGCGGGGTGGCACTGTATGCGTCTTTAACGTTTGCATACAGTAGGTCAATAGTCCTATTTCCCCGGGTGTTACAATCCACATACTGGGAGAAGGCAGGTAATGTTTTGTCCAGCGTCACATGGTTAAAGTCTCCAGAGATTAGCACAAGTGCCTCGGGGTCCTTTGTTTGTAGTTTAGCAACAGCGGAATGGATGATGTCACCCGCTATCTCCATGTCCGCCCGAGGAGGGATGTAAACAATAACAACAATGACGTGTCCAAACTCTCTGTGCAAGTAATGGGGATGCAGACTTACAGCCAACAGTTCGATGTCCCTGCAGCAAGTGGAGATTTTGATGTTTACATGTCCAGAGTTGCACTACCTTGTATATCACTTCCCGCAGGTATTTGCGTCTCTGTCCACTCTAACTGTGCTAAACCCAGGTAGCTCCACGTTAGCATCTGGAATGTTAGTTGTTAGCCACGTTTCACAAAAACACAACAAACTGCATTCTCTGTAGGTCCTGACATTTTTCACCAGTGCAGCCAGTTCGTCGATCTTATTTGGTAGTGAGGTCACATTTCCCAGGATTACAGAAGGCACCGAAGGCTTGTATTGCCACTTTCTCACTAGCTGCTTGGCATTTAGCTTAGCGCCGGCTCTGCTGCCACGATATGACCTTCTTACCTCATTGGGAACCACGCCAGCACGGGCCTTTGTTTTCAGCGCTGGAAGTTGACTACCTGAATAGACGAGTCTCGGCATGTAAAAATCCATGTCCAAGTAGTAATTATGTGTATTATGTGATGTTATCTACATTCCAGAAACTTTTGACCTACCTACAAACATGACCTCTTCTACAAATTTGCAGGAACAATTCTACAGTTATAACCCAGTCATAACTCATTATTGTTGCGATAGAAGCAATTCCCATTTCTCCAAAAGGATAAGCTTGAATAATTGGGTCATCATTAGAAAAGATGTTTCCCTTCAGTGCAAAATATGTATATGAGATGATTTATTATATGTGCCATTTCTGAAACATACATTGATAAATTTGTGATATTTAGCAGTAGGGAAGTAACATTACCAAAATTTCTGCTTTTGATATCCTTTACCTGTGAAATTTCACAATGCTTGGTACCTTTTCAATACCACAGCAAAAACAGAAATCCCATTCAACCCTTTTTTTTTTATTAAAAGTGCATACATTATTCATGGGAATAATACTGTGCCTCTTTCTGTAATACAATATAAAACATATAAATACTAATAGTAGCAGCAGCTTTAATACAGTGGTATATCTGTCACTGAATTACTTAACTATTATTTAAATAAAATAGTATTGACATTTATAAATATCAAAATACAAAGCAAGGTTTTAATTTTAATGTGTGGTTGACATGGAGATTCATCTATTTTAACAATAAACAGGTGGATTTTATAATCTGGGTGGTATTTCCACATAGGATTTATAAAGAATAATATCATTAGGATATCATCGTGTACCGTTCTTAATGTTTTCTCTCCAGTAACTGAAAAATACTGCTTAAAATCAATACCAAAAATAACATTCTTATTTTGTTGCACCTGTAGTGTTGAATTAGTAAATTCCATGATTACTCAGGATATTTTCATTTAAACAAACTAAGTTATTTAGGTTAATTTTATTTAAATATTTTCTTAGTTATGTTAAAATGTTTGCTTATATATTAATGCATTGTCTAGGTTTGTCTAGGTCTATCTTATTATAACCCCCTCTTCTTGTCCCTGTGACTACAGATTAGTCCCAGTTTATGATCTGCCTTGCACTTGGCAAGGCATGGCTGGCAAAGAGTTTCAAACCGTGTTGAACTTATGGTATGTATAGAATATACCGATTGTATTAAGTAAAGCATATGTAAGTTTGGCACAAAGAAATAACACAGCCTATAAGTAAAGAAAGTAAAGTTTTAACAAGAAGAGGCTACGTTTGTAGATGAAACATTTCTCCTTTTTTTTGCCTTTTATTCTGTGTGTGTAGTAATTTTTTTCTGAAATTTCTTGATTTCTTCCTTTTTAAATTTTCACTAAACCTTTTTAAAACTAACTTTATTGGTATCAGAAGTTTCTGTAGTTATGCATTTGACTCATGCTGGATCCTATCTTACGAACTCAGTAACTACTTGATTTTGGGAACAACAACAACATCATTTATTTATATAGTACATTTTCATACAAAAAAGTAGCTCAAAGTGCTTTACATAATGAAGAAAATAAAAATAAAAGACAAAGTAAGAAATTAAAATAAGACAACATTAGTTAACATAGAATAAGAGTAAGTACCGATGGCCAGGGAGGACAGAAAAAAAACAAAAAAAAAACTCCAGACGGCTGGAGAAAAAAATAAAATCTGCAGGGGTTCCAGGCCATGAGACTGCCTAGTCCCCTCTGGACATTCTACCTAACAAAAATGAAATAGTCCTCTTTGTATTTAAGGAACCTAAAAAAGATGCAGTTATACAAACTCTTTAAAGGTGTTTGTTTTGTCAGATGCATACTCTGTTAGGTGTGTGACTTGGCATCATTAGATTAGCTTGTTAAAAAGCTTAACAAAGACTAATATTTAATGAATGATAAAACCAATTCAAATATCAAGTATCTGCAACTCCTGGTGATAACATTTTCTAAACTCTCCATTCTTCTTTTTTTATTTATTTATTTATATATATATATATATATATATATATATATATATATATATATATATATATATATATATATATATATATATATATATATAACATTTGCCCCAACATAAAGGCTCCCTGTGTGAAATCAAACTTTTTAATTTTTCAATAACCTATTATTTCAGAACTCCTATTAAATAGCCTATGCTCTACTATGGTTAAGGTGTCATACATGGGTGATCAGACCTGGTTAGTGCTTAACCTATGTAAGAACCCAGTATCAAAAAAATTAACTGGACTGATGTTGCCTTTATTCAATTAATCATTACTAAGAGACTGCATTACATTCACCAACATTCCATTCAAATATATACAAAAGTGTGCTTTCACTATATTTGTTACATTTTAGTGGTAATACTCATAAATATCAGTTTGCCCTCAAAAACCAAGTGAATGACACAAATGTGCAGATGCGTATTTAGTAATGAAGTATACTGTTTTGCCCGTATTGCAATTTGGGGCTGTTTGCATGCATTTCTTTTAACATGTAATATATCATTAAGGGGATGTGCCTTGAAACGTTAAATACATTTTATTTCGATATTAACAAATGGGGCATCTCTTTTCATTAACATTTTAGCAAGCCAAATAGCAACTTCATTTGAAACTTGACTTGATGTTTAATTGCTACAATTGTTGTAAGTTCTGCCAGTGTGGAGTTTCTTTCAACACCCCACAATCTTATTTGTTTAATTGTGGATGCATGCATTGTTTACCCCACAAACTGAACTATATACACTGTTCAGAAAAATAGATGAATGCTTGGATGGACATGTGTAGATGTGCACACTTCCATTCCTTTATCGAATTGTGTATGTTCTCACAAGGAGTTCCTCAGGGCTCTGTCCTTGGCTCTCTGCTCTTCTGTGTCTGTATGCTTACAGTTGGCAATATTATTCATGGCTTTGAACAGGGTTATCATTTTTCTGCAGATCCTCAACTCTATTACATTGTTATAAGTGAAGTTCTTTCAGTTTACGTCTCTATTCAGATGCTCAGGATAATTTGTGTGTGTGCTATATAACAAATTGTGGTATTTGTTCAGGCTTTTCTTCTAGTATTGAATTTAGTATTTTACTCTGTTTATTTTCTTTTATACTATTTAATGCTTTGTATATGCTGTGTATATCTGTTTTTATTGTTCTATTAGGATATTATTTGTATCCAATGTTATATATAAACTGCTATTCTTTCTGAGACTCTGCAAAGTGCCTTGAGCATGGGAAAGGCACTATATAGCTAAAATGCATTATTATTATGACACTGTATTAAAAAGTGTTAATTACACCTTCATTTCATCTGCTTTTACAAATGAGTAGCACAAATTAAATGATTACAACTTGCATCTGGATCATCCATCCATCCATTGTCTCCCGCTTATCCGAGGTCGGGTCGCGGGGGCAGCAGCTTGAGCAGAGATGCCCAGACTTCCCTCTCCCCGGCCACTTCTTCTAGCTCTTCCGGGAGAATCCCAAGGCGTTCCCAGGCCAGTCGAGAGACATAGTCCCTCCAGCGTGTCCTGGGTCTTCCCCGGGGCCTCCTCCCGGTTGGACGTGCCTGGAACACCTCACCAGGGAGGCGTCCAGGAGGCATCCTGATCAGATGCCCGAGCCACCTCATCTGACTCCTCTCGATGCGGAGGAGCAGCGGCTCTACTCTGAGCCCCTCCCGGATGACTGAGCTTCTCACCCTATCTTTAAGGGAAAGCCCAGACACCCTGCGGAGGAAACTCATTTCAGCCGCTTGTATTCGCGATCTCGTTCTTTCGGTCACTACCCATAGCTCATGACCATAGGTGAGGGTAGGAATATAGATCGACTGGTAAATTGAGAGCTTCGCCTTGCGGCTCAGCTCCTTTTTCACCACGACAGACCGATGCAACGCCCGCATTACTGCGGATGCCGCACCAATCCGCCTGTCGATCTCACGCTCCATTCTTCCCTCACTCGTGAACAAGACCCCGAGATACTTGAACTCCTCCACTTGGGGCAGGATCTCGCTACCAACCCTGAGAGGGCACTCCACCCTTTTCCGGTTGAGGACCATGGTCTCGGATTTGGAGGTGCTGATTCTCATCCCAGCCGCTTCACACTCGGCTGCGAACCGATCCAGAGAGAGCTGAAGATCACGGCCTGATGAAGCAAACAGGACAACATCATCTGCAAAAAGCAGTGACCCAATCCTGAGCCCACCAAACCGGACCCCCTCAACACCCTGGCTGCGCCTAGAAATTCTGTCCATAAAAGTTATGAACAGAATCGGTGACAAAGGGCAGCCCTGGCGGAGTCCAACTCTCACTGGAAACGGGTTCGACTTACTGCCGGCAATGCGGACCAAGCTCTGGCACTGATCGTACAGGGACTGAACAGCCCTTATCAGGGGGGGCCGGTACCCCATACTCTCAGAGTACCCCCCACAGGATTCCCCGAGGGACACGGTCGAATGCCTTTTCTAAGTCCACAAAACACATGTAGACTGGTTGGGCAAACTCCCATGCACCCTCCAGGACCCTGCTAAGGGTATAGAGCTGGTCCACTGTTCCGCGACCAGGACGAAAACCACACTGTTCCTCCTGAATCCGAGGCTCGACTATCCGACGGACCCTCCTCTCCAGGACCCCTGAATAGACTTTTCCAGGGAGGCTGAGGAGTGTGATCCCTCTGTAGTTGGAACACACCCTCCGATCCCCCTTCTTAAAGAGGGGGACCACCACCCCGGTCTGCCAATCCAGAGGCACTGTCCCTGATGTCCATGCGATGTTGCAGAGGCGTGTCAGCCAAGACAGTCCTACAACATCCAGAGCCTTGAGGAACTCCGGGCGTATCTCATCCACCCCCGGGGCCCTGCCACCAAGGAGTTTTTTGACCACCTCGGTGACCTCAGTCCCAGAGATGGGGGAGCCCACCTCTGAGTCCCCAGGCTCTGCTTCCTCATTGGAAGGCATGTTAATGGGATTGAGGAGGTCTTCAAAGTATTCCCCCCACCGACCCACAACGTCCTGAGTCGAGGTCAGCAGCGCACCATCCCCACCATATACAGTGTTGACACTGCACTGCTTCCCCTTCCTGAGACGCCGGATGGTGGACCAGAATCTCCTCGAAGCCGTCCGAAAGTCATCCTCCATGGCCTCCCCAAACTCCTCCCACGCCCGCGTTTTTGCCTCAGCAACCACCAAAGCCGCATTCCGCTTGGCCTGCCGGTACCTATCAGCTGCCTCCGGGGTCCCACAGGACAAAAGGGTCCTGTAGGACTCCTTCTTCAGCTTGACGGCATCCTTCACCGCCGGTGTCCACCAGCGGGTTCGGGGATTGCCGCCACGACAGGCACCGACCACCTTACGGCCACAGCTCCGGTCAGCTGCCTCAACAATAGAGGCACGGAACATGGCCCATTCGGACTCAATGTCCCCCACCTCCCTCGGGATGTGGTCGAAGTTCTGCCGGAGGTGGGAGTTGAAGCTACTTCTGACAGGGGGCTCTGCCAGACGTTCCCAGCAGACCCTCACAACACGTTTGGGCCTACCACGCCTGACCGGCATCCTCCCCCACCATCGAAGCCAACTCACCACCAGGTGGTGATCAGTTGACAGCTCCGCCCCTCTCTTCACCCGAGTGTCCAAGACATGTGGCCGCAAGTCCGACGAGAAATCAACAGAAGCCTCTTGACTAACCATCTCCAATTTGCATCATACTTTTTGGAAATAATGTTGTTGTACTTAAAAACTAGTATGCAAACGTTAGGCTTGTATCTTTATTATTTTAAAATATATGGAGGCTTTAAAAAGGGGTCGTGTCCCTCATGTAATTGAATAAATGAGAAATAATAACAAAGAATGACAATGTTTCACAAGTCCTATTTTTTAAACTGTTTTTTTAGTATTAGATGTCTAACCTCAGAAGTAGTTGGTCCACAGTTATTTAGTTTCTAATATGGTTTGCTTAAAATTGCATAAAATTTGTTTTTATAAGGAATTAAAAATGGTAAAAAATATTTCACATTTACATTTAAAATGCATAATGGTCTGTATGACAAAGTCTTTCATAAAAATAATTATACCTCTGAAAAGAGGATGTTGTAGTTAGTAAGTGCACAAAATATGTAGTTGCTACTTTGAGCCAAACTGTATTTGCTAAGGTATCAAACAATGCAGTGCTGGTAAATTGGCCCTGGCATGTATGTGTGTGTGTGTATCCAGGAGTTTTTCCCATATGTGTCTGTTGCTTGCTGGGGTAGACTCCAACCGTCTAAACTGTGTTTAGAAAATGGATTCGTGGACAGAGGTATCATCACCACTATGAGGCATTTTTGTACGTAGCTCTCAGTCATGTTTTTCTCACGTATTATTGTTTCTTTGAAAGTAATTCATCTACTTGCATTCACACATAATTGTAGTACCAACTTGGCATTGAAGATGGGAATAAGTCCTACATATGCAAGTCTCAAGTAAACTTCATATTCTCATTCAGGTATGATTACATTTAAGCAAGTTAAGTCACTGCCTTTATTTAAGCAAGTCAAGTCAAAGTTGAGAAAATTTGAGTAAAAAATTGCTAACCATTTTACCACTGTATGGAATCAATCTAATTATGATAATATGCAAAATATACTATTATCTAAGCTGAGAATTAAGAATAGACTTTATCCAAGAAAATATTCTTAACAAGAAGTAATAGCAATTTCTGCATAAATGATTGTTTTACTTTGAAGTAATTTGCATTATGTATCATCGACTTTTCACACTTTCCTCATAAGTGTACTGTATCTAAAAGACACTATATTAAAAAAAGACTATGCTATTTCAGAGTAGCTACATAATCAACTCTCATTTGACAGAGTGATATCACTTATTTGTGAATCGTGTTGCTGAATTATCACCCCTCCATCACTAAACACCTGCTTATCAAGCTACTGTAACTTGATGCAGGTACTGCCAAAATCTTTTAAACAGTGACAGAGAGTTAGTTTGTCCATAACCTAAAACAGAAAACTGTCCTGATGATCACATATATCTAGGTAACTCTGTAACTTTAAGCTTTCATGGTCTAGGGTCTGCTCAACCTGCATTCTCTGTTCCATGATCATGTCTAGTAAAGAAAAGTATATATTGTGGTGTCAATGGTTATTATCAAAGATTTTGAAAAATACAGTACAGTTTCAAACACCTAAGACCTGTCTAGGAATAAGAATGTAATGACATGTCAACTTAAAGATTATATTATATACCTTTTGCATTGAATGTCTTGTGTAATGATTTTTTTTAGTAGGCAATATTTTGTCATGTCCCATAAAGCAAATCAAATTTCCTATGTAACAATGAAAAAGTACATGGATTATTTGTGTCCTCCACATTGGCATGTATCCATTGAGTTAAATAGTAAAAGCAGACTTATCTCTGATATCTCTTAGGTTACGTTAATGTCTTACCCATTTAAACATGATCTAATTCATGTTGATTGTGACTTAGGTAGCATATCACAGCATACTGTGGTATCTGTCTTTTTAAAAAAAAAAAAAACACTACAGCTGCACACTCCTGAATGGGGAAGCGACATTAACACTTTTTTGGCACATCACTGAAGGAACACCATCTGACATCGCTTACTTTATAAAACAGCACCTTCGACTCTTCCCTGCATCTTCCTTTTGCGTCATTTGGAGCCGTTACAGATGCTCACCAGGATTGTCAGTTTAGAAGGTGAAGACAAGGGAAGACTGTGTGCTACGCTTGCAGCTCTTGTTGTCAGTAGACTCGAAATGGCACAGAGCATGAGCATTTGGGTTAGAAAGGGGAAGCACAAAAGAAGGTCAGCTTAGTTGATGTGCAGCAGAGGAGACAGGCTCCAGATTCATTGTTTAAAGTGGAACAGTGAGGCATAGTCGTAGTATTTGGGACCAACAATCTAGCTAGTGTCCCTGTCATTATGAATCTTGTGTTGGTGATTTTTTTTTACCATCAGACCTTGAAGATGACCATTTCATTATGTGCAATGTTGTCTGCAGTAAATTGAGAATAACTAAAACTGATAAATCCTCAGTGCTGATCCTACCACTGCTTTTGCCCACCAACATGATGATTACTCCTGATGACTTATTCTGTTGTGGAGTGTGAAAAATATATCAACAAGATGTAAATTAAAAGAATGCAATTTCAAAAATAATCATTATGGCTATAAAACATGAGACTCTGTAAGTCGTTTACCTTCAGTCCGAGTTAAGTTGCAACTATTCAGTAAGCAAGTAAGTCTAGTCCTTTAAAAATATTGTTAAGTAAGGCAAAATTCAGAAAAAATCAAGACATATTAAGTGATGTGACTTTTGTCACCCAACATTGCTGGTTATCACTGATATTTTGAAAAAAACCTAGTACCATTACATTTTAGAAATTTTGGTATCAACTTGGTACCAAAGTATTGATTCTTGTGAAATTACTATGTAGCAGTAATTATAAGAAAATGTGTGCTTGCTAACTTTTGGCTTCATTATTTGAGGAAGGCTATGGCAAAAAAAGCACAATGTTAAGAATTGTAATGGCGAGTACTCGGGACCTGCTTTTTCATGCCTGTGCACTTGTATTGCTCACACGAAGGGGTGCTGAACAAAAAAAAAAAACCCTTTTATTAACACTAGAATTCCTGAAGCCTACAGAAAAACTCGTAATCCCAGCCCACCTTAAATCTCTTCACACCTCCCCATCAGCGTCTTTTGTTTTGTAAATGTGTCAATCAGCAGAAGCAGCAAGCAGCCTGCTATCCCATTCCCCGCCTTGACAGAGCTCAGCTTGCAGGCAAAAAGTTCTCCCAGCTCAAGCCAAGGCTCCTTATCTGCGTGTGAAATCTGAAGTTGTATATGGTAAGTAATACAGTATATCGTTATTTGGAATACATGCATTTCATGTGTGTTCCGTGTCTACAAAGACATATGGCTATCAATGAGTTAAAAACTCAAGCTCAAATGTCAATCAACAGGGAGTTTACACGTATTCTTGAATGGTGCCAAGGTTAAGAACTGGTACTTTGTAACAAAAAGATCATGGGTTCGAGACACAGCACTCCTTGTTTTGAGTAGTGAACTGCCATTATTATTAGTATTTCTACAATACAATAAAAACATACATTTGATTTGAATCTGTAACACCCAGTGTAAATTTTAGCTACTTGTAAAAGTTAGTGCTTGTTTTTTTATCGTTCAGTTTTATTCTCTCAGTGATGTTCACATGGTACAAAGAACTTGCCTCTCTAAACTTATGGCATTTATCTCCATTCTTTTCACAAGGGCAGCGCTGTGACTGAAGCCTGCTCAGAATTATTTGTTGTACCGGCAATCAAACATACGATGTCCTGTGACCACTATCAGACTTGACAAAGGCAGGACCGTAGCAACAAATAGCTTCTTCACAGCGCTTTGGCCGGCTATTAGATTGCTGCAGTACAGCACAACTCTGCTTGGCACCATAAGTAAAATGGGACTTCCACCTGCAGCTAGTCACTTCAGTATGCAAGCAATTTGCCACACTACTTTTTAGATCTGACAGTGCCGGCTTTACACTGGTGGTTACAGACTGAAATCAAAGGCTTCTTTTTTTTGGGCACATACTCCATCAGCACAGCGCTGGGTTATGTTAAATTGCTAGAAGTATTTTCTTAATTTTAAAATGTTTGCTTCTATATTAATGCATAGTCAATGGGAGGTTCTATTATAACTCCTACAAGCAAAATTATAAATGGAATATTCTATTTATTTCTTGGCATTCTGAGTACAGACTAGTTCAATTTATGATATTCCTTGCAGTTGGTAAGGCATGGAGTGCAAACAGTTTCAAACCGATATTGAACATACTGAGCATACTGAACGTACTGACATAGTGAAGCATATGTAAGTTTGCCATAGAGGAATAACACAACTTTTAAGTATAGAATGTAAATGAGGTTTAATATGACAAAGCTAAGATTGTAATGAAATAGCGTAGAAGCCTTTTTGCCTTTTATTCTGCATGTGTAATAACCTTTTTCTGATTTTTTTGTCATTTGTTCATTTTTAAAAATTTCACTAAACTTTTTAAAACAAACTATTGGAGTGAGAAATGTGTTTTGTTACACGTTTGACTCAGGCTGGACCCTACCTTGTCAGTTCAGTAGCTGCTTGATTTTTGGGAATCTGGAAAAGATGCAGCTATAATTTAAATTTAAACTCCTTGTTTAGGTTTGACACCAGCTCATGGTGAAAGAAATCAGTGTCAACCAAAGTCAAAAAAAATGAATATTGAAAGACACAACAGGTACCATTCTGTTTGCATGCTTTGGCACATTAGCTGATCAGAGTTGAACTTTTGAAAAGACAAAATGTGCTAATTTGTACAACTGTCTAAACTGAGAAAAAGGAATTTATGTACTTTAAGATGAACTATTAGTTGAAAGTTTTGGCATTCCTAGTGCATGATTAAAATGATAACCTCGTGCGAAAGTCATGGTGACTCTCTGGAAGACCATGATACAGCAGAGAGATAGGAAAACCATGACAACAGTAAGGCACCCATAACTCCAGTGCAGCCCAGGTTTTTTTTCCTGGATGACTATTAATGTCATTAACAGGTCAGAGACAAAATTATGGAGAAGTATAGGTCAGGGTTGGGTTATTAAAAAAAATCCTAAAATTTGAATGGAAAGACAGTGGCTCCACTACAAACCTTAAAAGAGAAGGCCACCCACTAAAACTCACAAACTGAGCAAGGATGGCATTAAACAGAGTCAACAAAGACATCAAGTATAACACTGAAGGAGCTGCAAAAGTCCATAGGATAAATACTTTCACAAGACACTGTAAAGAGAAAAAAAAACTGATTCAATTAGGGGTTAACAGCAACCTTTTACATAACAAATATATACAGGGTGAGTCAAAATTATGTTAACATTTGAATGGCGGAAACAATTTATTCAGAAAACATACATATGTGCAAGATAATTTACAGGAATATCTCAACATGTTCGCCATCATGTTCAACACATGTACTATTTGTTACACATAAATTGTTCACAGATATTGTATATAAGTATATACATAGCAATACTATTAGTGTTAACATAATTTTGACTTCCTCCGTATTATAATAAAAGCAGTTGCTGTTTACAAAGGAAATTTTAACCTTAGTTACAATGGTGAATACTCATGTTATCCCTTAAAACTAAATAGGGATCTCATACTAAATTTAGTTCTTTTCATTTTTCACTTTTGTGGACCATAGCATTGCTCTTATTGGAATTTCAGTTATAAGTAATACACTTTATTTTTTTTAATATGAACTTGTGGCAGTTTCTTTTTGTATTATCAGAGATAGTAGGAAAAATATATAGGTTACTTCAGCCTCTGCTACCTTTAGAAGCCTTATTTACAGTATATACACTAAAGTGTAAACTGAGAATATGACATTACAAATGATGGTCATGAAAATTTTTTATTTTCTGAGATCAATTAAAATATAAGATGTATTTTTTAGCTCATCTTCGGTTCATGCATTTGAATTGGGATTACATCCCCTGCCCTATTGAACAGCCAGATGCTTTGTAAACTTAGTAAAAGCTAAGTTGTCAAAATTGTAAGTTGTCAAAAAGTTCCCTTCTTAAGAAAATGATCAATTCTTGTTCCAGACCCCAACTTTCTGCTGTTGAACTAATGTGGTCACTCGTCATTAAGCTCTCGCGAAGTATTTGTTCCGTATTGAGGTTCTATATTCATTTGTGTCCATGTGTGTGTTTTTTTTTTTTAACCACTTAAAAATAAAAAATTCCCTCTTTGTTTAGAATTATTTTTTATGCTTATGTTTTATCCAATCACCTGTGATTTTTTTGTAGAATTTTTCTAAGCTTTAATAATTGTATTTGCAAAGGTTACTTTCAATGTTATTATTTGCCAATGCAGAGGCATTTTGTGTTTTGGAAAGGCTGTGGTAATGTATTGTTGACACTTTGTGTTAAGATTTTGAACATAACTTGTGGTATAATCTTTAAAAGATTTTACCCCCATAGTGTATATGGTGTTCCTTGCCTTCATCTCTGAAAATGGTGTTAAATAAAAATTAAATTTGTAGGAGTACCACAGTATTCACATGTAGTTACTTTATTTTTTTCTGGGCATGTCAAGTTTGAACCCAGACAGCAATGAATTTTAAGATTCCATTTACTTTTTGTTTATTTGGTTCATTTTGGGCTAACTGAATCTGTATATGTGGACAAATTGCTAAAATGGGGTAAATTAGTGAATGGAAGATAAAGAGAAAATTTGTTTCTGCTGATTGCTTAATGTTTTTTTTTTTTTCTTTTCCTTGTACGTCAGGATTCCTCCCTCCTGCTCCATTGCCTCCTTTGGGGACTGGTGCTTCTTTACCTACAAATAATTCTTCAGTAGTTCCAGTTTGTAAGTTTTTTGCTTTATTTTAGAAAATCTTACTTTTTAAAGTATTTTAATTTTAAAGTTAACTATGTGTTTTGACCATTTGTCAGAAAACCTCTCTCTGTTCTAGTTCTTAACACTAGAATTACCAGAGCCTACGAAAAAACTCGTAAATCCGTCCCACCTTAAATCGCGTCTTAAATCCGTTTGCACCTCTCCGCCAGAGTCCTTTGTCATCTAAATGTGCTGATAAAGCTACTAGCAGCCAGCTATTCCATCCCCCCACCGACTTAGAATGAACTTCTCTCCTAGCTCAAGCCTTGCCTTGATTTGATTACCTGGGATTGAAGTGGAGTTTTACAGTGGAAATAATTCTAGCGTTATTTGGAATACACGCATTTCATGTGTGTTCCATTTCTATAGTTGGCTGTGCAAACACATTTTTAAAACAGAAACGTTTTTCATATTCTAATAGTAAATGACAAAATGTAGGCATAAACTATATAACGTATGAAGCCTGAAGTCCATATATCAAAGAAACACTTTCACAAAAGGTACAAATAAAAGAACACGTGCGCCTTCATTCAAAAAAAAAAAAAAAAAAAGCCGCGTTAGCATGCCACATTGACACTCTTACTACAACCGCAGCAGTGGTGTAATGGTGGCGAGTTCGATTCCGCACGGCTCCACTTCGAGAAATTAACTGCTCTTATTCTTACAATTTTAGAGTAACAATATAAATTTGATTTCAGTCTGTAACAGGCGGTGTAACTTATGATACTGGTAAAGGTTAGCTTGTGTGGGAAAAAAAGCTAACCTTACTCTAAAATTGTAAGAATAAGAGCAGTTAATTTCTCGAAGTGGAGCCGTGCGGAATCGAACTCGCCACCCTCTGATTCCCAGTCAGGCGCTGATACCATTACACCACTTCTGCGGTTGTAGTAAGAGTGTCAATGTGGCATGCTAACGCGGCCTTTTTTTTTTTTTTTTTTTTTGAATGAAGGCGCACGTGTTCTTTTATTTGTACCTTTTGTGAAAGTGTTTCTTTGATATATGGACTTCAGGCTTCATACGTTATATAGTTTATGCCTACATTTTGTCATTTACTATTAGAATATGAAAAACGTTTCTGTTTTAAAAATGTGTTTGCACAGCCAACTATAGAAATGGAACACACATGAAATGCGTGTATTCCAAATAACGCTAGAATTATTTCCACTGTAAAACTCCACTTCAATCCCAGGTAATCAAATCAAGGCAAGGCTTGAGCTAGGAGAGAAGTTCATTCTAAGTCGGTGGGGGGATGGAATAGCTGGCTGCTAGTAGCTTTATCAGCACATTTAGATGACAAAGGACTCTGGCGGAGAGGTGCAAACGGATTTAAGACGCGATTTAAGGTGGGACGGATTTACGAGTTTTTTCGTAGGCTCTGGTAATTCTAGTGTTAAAGTAGATACTTTACAGATGGTACATGTTTTTGTAATGAACATATTGCAGAGTGTAAATACATAAATAAGAGACTTCATTTTCTGAGATTATATTAAAATTATGTTGGAAATAAGCAAAATGACTCTTTAGAATGCTAGTATGTTGTTATTGAATCTCTTACATCATTGAGTAGTTTGTTTTATTAAATGCCTATGAACAGCATCCCTGATTGCTCACACAATGACATAATTACAGTTAAGGTTTGTTATGTCTCCATATTGTCTTTTTCTATTCTGCCAACTAATTTTATTGTTTAGAATCATAAATGCTGGTCATTGTACATATCCACTATTTTAAAACCTGCCCAATGCGACCCTAAGATCTAGTGTTCTAAATCCCACTCAACAAGGTATCTTTGTTGTGTTTACAACTCAGTTAAATATTTGTTGTCCTTAGAAAACTGGGGAATTTAGGTCAGTAGAAGGAGCTGGGGAACCTTCAAAGCTCTTGAAAACAAAAATGTAAAAACAGCTCTGCTGTATTCTGCTGACTTTTGATGCGGTTTTCTCCTTTGTACTGCTGCTATTGGGACTCACCATTGACTGTGAAACAGTTAATATTTACATTCTATGACAACTTCATTAAATTTATGCTGGATTTACAAAAATGTTCTATTCCTAAATGTGCTTCCTCATCCCTGAATGCAAGAGACTTTTATGCTTGATAATAAAGCAAGTTATCTGCAGCTTCTGTTCTTGCAGTTTATCTGGGTTAAGTACTTGGTTCACATGTTTTCAATGCCTACTTTTTATCTCTGAGCTGCTTGCTTCACGAGCATGTCCTAATATACCAAAGACACATATCTCCACGTGAAGAACAATTTCAGTTACACAACAGTCTCAAAAGTGAATTCCTGCCTAAATTACATTCACTAACTTGAAGTTAGTGCTTCTGCTTCATGTAGAATCCCCATCTTAGCCCCAAAAAATGTAATTCCTCCTCACTGGTTCTGATCTATTCTGTAGTCTTCTGTATTCTGATTCTGTCATCAGTCTTGAAGCTATTCTTGACAATGTGCTGAGTTTTGAAAAACCAATATGTGCATTCATCAAGAACCTTCCTTGCCAACTCCTGTGCAGAATCCTCTGTCATACCTTCATTACCTGTCAACAGGATTACTGCAAGTCTCCTTTTATCTATCTTTCTCCTCAAACCATCAACCAAATTCTACAAGTTCAATATACTGCTGCCAAACCAATCCCAGTGAGCACGTCTCCCATCACCTGGTTATACTATACTGACTAACACAGTAATTTTGAGTATGTTTAGACTTCTCCTTCAAGTTTAAAAAGCTGTTACTTTAAACACCCAAGTTTACTGAAGCTTGTACCCTCACCCACTTGACAAATAAGATCCTCTGACAAATTTTGCAGCTCTCGATTAGTGCTTATTTAACTTTATGACTTCTGCTGTCTGACGCGCTTTCATTAGATGTGTTCATAAAACTTCATTGATGGACATTTAAAGAAATGAAATATATCTGGCATTTCAGTTAACTCAATTATATTAGTGTTTTAAATTCCTTTATGCTGCTACAACTTTACTCATCCTGATTCTGCTATAGTACCAATCGTCTACTCATAGGCTATTTGTCTACTCTACTCTTCTTAATGTACACTTTAGCCTTTAATTGTTATTGAAAACTTTTCCACTTGCTGTTTGTTATGATATATGTCCCTTTTTGTTTTAAAACGTGTCTTGTGATGCTGTATTTTTAATGACTAAGTAAAATAAACATTGATTTAAAAAAGTATTTGTTTTTGAAGGTGTCCTTCCCTTAATTTTCTAGTGGCGATGTGTTTTTACATTTTTATGCATGCAGTGCCTTCATAAGGTAATTACACCCAACACTCAATACCCCAGAATAACAAACTGAAAAACAACATTTTAGTTTCACAAATTTATTAGAAATAAAAAAGGAAATACCACATTGATACATTTTTACAGACTCTTTGCTATGACACTTGAGATTTGGCTCAGGCACATGCCCATCTACTGAATATTATTGAGATGTTTCTGCGTCTTGTTTGGACCTCCTGTGGTAAATTCAATTGACTGCACGTTTAGGAAAGGCGCACACCTGTCTATATATGGTACCACTGCTGATGAAGTGTATTAGAACAAAAACCAAGCCATGATGTTGAAGGTAATTGCCTGCTGAGCTTAAAGACATAACTGTGACAAGGCACAGACCTGGAGAAGACTACAATAAAATTCCAGAGCACCTAAGCTTCCCAAGAGCTCTGTGGTCTCCATACTTTTTAAATAGAAGAACTTTGAAGCTCAGAAAACCTGTGTGGAGATTGGAGAAACCTTCAGAAGGACAACCACCTCTGCATCACTCCACTAAGTTGGACTTTATAGCAGAGAACAGACGACACATAATAGCCTGCATGGAATTTGCAAAAAAAAAAAAAAGGGACTCTCGGACAGTGAAAACCAAGATTCTGGGATGTAATGAAAACCAAGATTCTGGGATGTAATGAAAACCAAGATAGTCCTGTTTGGCCTCAATTCTATGCATCGCATCCGGGGGAAACAAGGTACCACATGTACCATGCCATTCCAGGGGTGAAGGATGGTGGCGGCAGCAGCATCATGGCCTTGGGACACTAATTAGATTTGAGGGAAAGCTGAAAGGAGTCAACTACAGAGATACTATTAATGAAAACCTGCTCCAGAGTACTCTGGACCTCAGACTGAGCCGAAAGTTCGCCCTCTAATAGGACAGTGACCGTAATCATGAAGCCATGAAGACACGGGAGTGGCTTAGTGTCAACTCTATGTTCTTTAGTGACCCAGCCAGAGACTAGACTTGAACTTAATCAGACATCTCTGGAGAGACCTAAAAATAGCTGCCAACGTATGGTCTCTATCCAACCTGACAGAACATGAGAGATTCTACATAGAAGAATGTGAAAAAATTCTCAAATCGCATTGTGCAAAGCTTTGTTGCATTATATCCAAGGATGAATGAAGTTCTTAGTAAAGATTTTGAATAATACTGTGATATTTCAGCTTTTTTATTTTTAATAAAATTGCCAAAAAATCCAAAAACCCTGTTTTTTCCCTGTTCATTCTGGTTTATCGAGTTTTGTTTGATAAAGAAGAAAAATAAGTTAAAATTTTTAATATAATGCTGCAGCATAACAAAATATGTAAAAAAGGTGTTGGTAATGTGTGTGCATACAAAGTGAGAAGCACAAATACTAGAACAATGAGTTATTTTTTGTGAAATATTTATGTATTGTAGCAAAAAAAATTAATTTTAGACTAAAAAAGTAGAATTTCTGTTTCAGGGCCTTGTGATTGATTGATTGATTGATAGATAGATAGATAGATAGATAGATGCATGCTTTATTAATCCCAAGGGGAAATTCACATACTCCAGCAGCAGCATACTGATACAAAAAAAAAAAACAATATTAAAGAGTAATAAAAATGCAGGTAAAAACAGACAATAACTTTGAATAATGTTAATGTTCAAACCCCCCCACCACCCCCCCCCCCCCCCCCACCCCCCCCCCCCCCCCCCCCCCCCCCCCCCGGGTGGAATTGAAGAGTCACATAGTTTGGGGGAGGAACGATCTCCTCGGTCTGTCAGTGGAGCAGGACAGTGACAGCAGTCTGTCGCTGAAGCTGCTCCTCTGTCTGGAGATGACACAGTTTAGTGGATGCAGTGGATTCTCCACAATTGATAGGAGCCTGCTGAGCGCCCGTTGCTCTGCCACAGATGTCAAACTGTCCAGCTCCATGCCTACAATAGAGCCTGCTTTCCTCACCAGTTTGTCCAGGCGTGAGGCGTCCTTCTTCTTAATACTGCCTCCCCTGCACACCACCGCATAGAAGATTATTAAATAATA
The DNA here is from genome assembly GCF_900747795.2 of Erpetoichthys calabaricus. Taxonomy (NCBI): domain Eukaryota; kingdom Metazoa; phylum Chordata; class Cladistia; order Polypteriformes; family Polypteridae; genus Erpetoichthys; species Erpetoichthys calabaricus. The sequence continues at coordinate 155,314,576 of NC_041397.2, read as the reverse complement.
TTAAGTAGAATATTAAACAATACTGTAAAAATTACATTTGTTATGTTTACTCTCCCAATTCCAGCAACACATATGTATTGAGAGAAATGATTAACGGGTGATTCTGATTGCTCAGGTGTTAATTTTTTCTTTAATTTGAGACCTTTTACATGTTAAAGAGTTTGTATGGTTGGTTGTACTCTTTGAAATTTGTATTTGAGGACTGTTATTAACATTAAAGGTATAAAAAAAAGATATAAACATTCCATTCAATCAACAGTAGGGACCCATTGGAAGTATAAGGAACAGGCCATCCCAGGAAGACCACAGTAGCTGATGACAGGGGTACTGTTGGAGCTATGAAAACAAACAAAAATAACATCTACAGCTGTAAAATACAGTTTAAAGGGTTTAAGTGTATGTTTCAGTATTCACCATACCAGAAGAATTACAGAGAAGAAATGCAGAAGCTACACTACAAGATACAAACCTCTCAATAGCACCAAGAATAGTAAGGTCAGACTGGAGTTCACAAAAGAGTAGAAAGATGAGTGAGAAGAGTTTTGGAGCGATGTTTTATAGACAGATGAGGCAAGCTTAATCTTTACCAGAATGAGGAAGAAACATTATGGCTAAGGACATATATGGCAGCTTCCAGAATTGGCTCCCTGGGGGTTATTATGATGTAAATACTGATTGTAGCAGCAGGAAGAATACAAAAGTGTTCTGAAACATCTCACCAGTGTTTTTGTGTCTGGTTACTTCGGCAAGATTTTTTACAGGTTACAAAACTTCACATTGGTTGTTACAGACTGAAATCAAAAGCTTCCTTTTGGACATATACACTGTCAGCATGGCACTGCCAGATCTAAACACTAGTGTGGCAAATTGCTCGCATACTAAAGTGACTTTAGATGCAGGTGGAAGTCCCATTTTATTTATGGTGCCAAGCAGAGATGTGTCGTGATGCAGCAGTCTATTATCCAGCAAAAACGCTCTGAAGAAGCTGTCTGTTGTTACGATTCTGCCTTTTTCCAGAGACGGCTCCATAAGCTTTATGACCACAGACTTAAAGTCTTTGCCTTGGGTTGTAACTCAAAACACAGTTCTCAACAAAACATTGCCAGATGTCCGAAATCACAGCAAATCTGTTGTTTTTCACACATTCTGCATGGGTGTCTTTGTTGTCAAAGTGCAAATGCCGTATGGTAGTCTGATAGCGGTCATGGGACATCATATCTTTGATTGCCAACACAACACATAGTTCTGAGCTGAGCTGACCAACTGTGGTCATCGCTGCTCTTGTGAAAAGAACAGAAATAAATGCCATCAACTCAGAGAGGGAGAGGCAAGTTCGTTGTACCACATGAATGTCACTGACAAAATAAAAGTGAATAGTAAAAAACCAAGCGCTGACTTTTACAAGTACCCAAAATTTACACCGGGTGTTACAAACTCAAATCAAATGTATGTTTTTATTATATTACGAGCTGTATATACCCGGCGTTGCCCAGGGCAGAAGTAACCTAATCGGTCAAACACTTACATATATACCAAAGTAAACCTAATCGGTCAAACAGTTACATATATAAAAAAACCGAACCTAATCGGACAAACAGCTTCATATATACAGAAGCGAACCTAATCGGACAAACAGCTAATCTATATACATAAGCAAACCTAATTGGTCAAACAGTTACATAAATACAAAAGCAAACCTAATCGATCAAACAGCTTCATATATACAGAAGCGAACCTAATTGGTCAAACAGTTATGCATGTGCAGAATGATTTTACAAACATTATGCGTGTTAACAATCATTAAAAAGAAAAGATTGAGGAACTGTTCTTCTATATGTGATGAAGCCACTAATAAGACAGATTTTTTTCAGGACCCAGCTGTTTCATAACTAAACTACTGCCACCCCAAAGTAATGCCTAATAGTGGTTTTTGGGGTAGCTGTGGAATAAAAAGGGTGTTTTTTAGTCAGTAAGAATCTGACACTACCCTTCAGTACGGGCTGAAGGGTGCGTATGTAAGGTTTTACATCCTTCCTGTATGGAAAAAAAAACATACTAAACTTTTTTTTCATCATTACAGATAATCTCAGTCAAATCGAAGTACGCATTCTGAATTTATTTTTATCTAATTTTTACTTTTTCACAAAGCCATCCCATGCCAATTTGTATGAATAAACTTTTGCTAGAGAGTTAGCAAAAGTTTATTCATGCACATATTTTAATACGGATAATCTATCTCTAATCAAGGTTCTCATTTTCATTCTAATTTAAAATAATAATAGATACTCATTTTTTTCTTCTGTTTTAGAAAACCAATCTATGCCACCTACGTCTTCGTCAAGTCAGCTTCATCCAGCTTCATCACATATAGAAGAAGAGTTCCTCAATCTTTTCTTTTTAATGATTGTTAACACGCATAATCTTTGTAAAATTATTCTGCACATGCATAACTGTTTGACCAATTAGGTTCGCTTCTGTATATATGAAGCTGTTTCATCGATTAGGTTTGCTTTTGTATTTATGTAACTGTTTGACCAATTAGGTTTGCTTATGTATATAGATTAGCTGTTTGTCCGATTAGGTTCGCTTCTGTATATATGAAGCTGTTTATCCGATTAGGTTCGCTTTTTTTATATATGTAACTGTTTGACCGAGTAGGTTTACTTTGGTATATATGTAAGTGTTTGACCGATTAGGTTACTTCTGCCCCGGGCAACGCCGGGTATATACAGCTCGTATATATATATATATATATATATATATATATATATATATATATATATATATATATATATATATATATATATATATATATATATATATGTATATATATATATATATATATAGCAAAATACCCGCGCTTCGCAGCGGAGAAGTAGTGTGTTAAAGAGGTTATGAAAAAAAAAAGGAAACATTTTAAAAATAACGTAACATGATTGTCAATGTAATTGTGTTGTCATTGTTATAACTGTTGCTGTCTTTTATTTATATATATATATATATATATATATATATATATATATATATTATATATATAATATACACACACACATAAACATTTATATACATATATATACATATGTACATATACACATGTACATATATATACACACACATACATAAACACACACATAAGACTTACTGAGTGAAACGGGCTTTCATTGACAATCATGTTACGTTATTTTTAAAATGTTTCCTTTTTTTTTCATAACCTCTTTAACACACTACTTCTCCGCTGCGAAGCGCGGTTATTTTGCTAGTATATATATATATATATATATATATATATATATATATATATATATATATATATATATATATACATATACACACATACATGCAGTTTTAATAACACAGAAATCAATATAAACATTAACATCATTATCATATGAGAATATGAAGTAATATATAAGAAGCACATTTCATATAAATATAAATTATTAAACAGTAAAATCTTCTTCTGTAATTTGCTACCGTGGCAATTTGTGTGTCTGTCCAGGATTTTAAATGACCTGTAGCTCGCAAACCGTTGCACCTATACACTTGAAATGTGGTACACATATAGTACGTCACGTCTACTATCCGCTTTATGGGTGATGATTGTTTTAGTCTTTTTATCTTTATTTTATTTTATTGTACAATCAAGTCCTATCTGCGCACAGCAGGGCAGCCGTGGGCGGATGCGTATGGTGTATTCACTCGATGTTATCGTGCATTGCGCTGTCAGTGGTATTTTGATAAAAGAATTTGAACAACATATAAGAAGCGTATAAATTATTAAACAGTAAAACATTAACATTTAAGAAGTAAAGTTACATTAAGTACTACTGCTGTGCCTTCGGGTATACCTCATTTTTTGTTTGCCCATTACATGCTTAAATGTATACATTTTTTGGTGCACCTACCCGAGAACACGCGACATATAACCGAGCGTGGGAGAAGCATGGATTTTAAACACGCGTTGAGTTGATGTGCTGGTCTCCCTCGTGAAATAACTGGTAATGTTTGACTAAAATCTACAGCGAGTAAAACGACATTAGCTCCTATTTTTTTTTTTACGATCTCTGAGATGTTGCTTTTTTCGGTTCAAGGCTTCATAAGCTCTTTTATGTTGTATGGTGTACTTATCCCAAACCATCATCTTTGAATGTTGCAAGACTTTCGCCTTGTATGTAGATCGGGGTAATTACATTCATTGCATTCCTAGTCTGAATCACAATGTGATTGTATGGGTGGTTACCTGGCACTGTAGGGTTGCCACCCGTCCTTTAAAATACGGAATCATGCTGCGTTTGAGAATGAAATTGCGCGTCCCGTTTTGAATCAATACTGGACGGGATTTATCCCGTATTTTTTTTATCATTTTTTTTTTAAAGCAGCGTCTCATGCAAATCATCCCCACACGCATTTTATGAAGATGCCTCCTTTCCTACTTTTGATTGGGTAATACTTGATGTCATCGTTAGTTTGATTGGTGTTTTTAACTGTCCAGTGAGTAGGGCGTGTCTTTCAACCGTAAGCAGATTTTTTGCACTGGTATCACTGACCTCGACGACGGCGACGTTATACGTCAAAAATAAATTACGATAAATGACGATTTTAGCGATACTTTATTACGACGGCGGCTACATAGACACGATCAAATAAAAACAAAAAAATCAAATAATCATTCTACATTTTCAAAACGTCGAAAAAACGACGGAATGAAAAAAAGGCCCACCCGACGACCCACCCATTCCATTTTTATATATATAGATAGTAATAGCTGAAGCTCAGTACTTGGAGCACTGAGACTCGAACTCTGTACCTTTGGGTTATAAGGCAGCAGTTCTTACCTCTGCGCCATTCAAGAATACATAACAATTTCCTGTCAATTGACATATGAGCTTGGGTTTTTAGCTCATTGACAGCAACATGTAAATCAAATTTTTTTTTCTTTGTTATATTCTTGAATAAAAGTGCACATGTTTATTTGATATTTGGGGTAAACATTTTACACATTATACACTTCATGTCATTATTAGTATACAGTAATCCCTCCTCCATCGCGGGGGTTGCGTTCCAGAGCCACCCGCGAAATAAGAAAATCTGCGAAGTAGAAACCATATGTTTATATGGTTATTTTTATATTGTCATGCTTGGGTCACAGATTTGCGCAGAAACACAGGAGGTTGTAGAGAGACAGGAACGTTATTCAAACACTGCAAACAAACATTTGTCTCTTTTTCAAAAGTTTAAACTGTGCTCCATGACAAGACAGAGATGACAGTTCTGTCTCACAATTAAAAGAATGCAAACATATCTTCCTCTTCAAAGGAAACAGAGAGGAAAGCAAACAAATCAATAGGGCCGTTTGGCTTGCGGTACAATGCTGTTGAAGGCGGCAGCTCACACCCCCTCCGTCAGGAGCTGGGAGAGAGAGAGAGAGAGAGAGAGAAAAACAAAGTCAAAAATCAATATGTGCCCTTTGAGCTTTTAAGTATGCGAAGCACCGTGCAGCATACTTAAAAGCTGCACACAGAAGGTAGCAACGTGAAGATAATCTTTCAGCATTTTTAGACGAGCGTCTGTATCGTCTAGGTGTGCGAACAGCCCCCCTGCTCACACCCCCTACGTCAGGATCACAGATAGTCAGCGCAAGAGAGAGAGAAAGAAAAGTAAGTTGGGTAGCTTCTCAGCCATCTGCCAATAGCATCCCTTGTAGGAAATCAACTGGGCAAACCAACTGAGGAAGCATGTACCAGAAATTAAAAGACCCATTGTCCTCAGAAATCCGCGAACCAGCAAAAAATCGCGATATATATTTAAATATGCTTACATATAAAATCCGTGATAGAGTGAAGCCGCGAAGCGCGATATAGTGAGGGATCACTGTAATATGGAAAGAAGTTTTTTCTTTAGGTATTCGTTCAGCATTTCTTGCCTCAAATTTTCTTTCATCTTACACTTACCCAGATCTTTATAGAAACGGAACACGCATGAAATGCACGTATTCCAAATAACGATATACTGTATTTACCCTATACAACCTCAGGCACCTCACATGCAGATAAGGAACCTTGGCTTGAGCTGGGAGAACATTTTGCCCGAGCTAAGCTCCGTCAAGTGGGGGGATGGGATAGCAGGCTGCTTATGCTGATAGACACATTTACAAAACAAAAGACACTGATGGAGAGGTGCGAAGGGATTTAAGGTGGGCTGGGATTACAAGTTTTTTCATAGGCTTCAGGGATTCTAGTGTTAAACAAAAGAGCTCTGAGACCATCAATGCTTAGGAGAAAGTGGAGACAGGAATATAGGGTTTTACACTATACAAAGTGGAGTAATTAACTGGGAAAAGGGAGTCTGAGGAGTTGTCCTGTGCAAGGATAGGAATGGCAAATATTTATGTTTAGATGAAGTAAGAATAGAGAGTTGCATCTTCAATAGACACTGAGAGAATGAGTCCAAATGTTTTCATTTTATCCTGTAATTAAAGTGGAAACTGGTTGTTTGGGCTGAATGATGGTCAAGGATATCTTTAGTACAGCACCTCACATTTTTAACTAGAAAAATCTGCTACATAGTAAAACAATATGGTCTGTATGTCCAGTCCATCAGAGCAATCTGATTGGTCAATTTGGCTTTGGCTCACACAACGAAAAAGGAAGTGCGATTGTGAAAGGAGAAGGTGAAAAGCGCAACAGTGGACAGGAGGCAAAAACGGTGTCTCAAAAATAATAAAGATGAAATCTAGGAAGCAGGCTTCATGGGAACAAGCTCAAGAAGAAGAGCCAGTGAAGAGAGTTTCAGACATACATGGATACACAGGAAAGACGCTGAAGATATACAGTACTGTGCAAAAGGTTTAGGCAGGTGTGAAAAAATGCTGTAAACAAAGAATGATTTCAGAAATATAAATAATGATTGTTTATTGTTATCAATTTACAAAATGCAAAGTGAGTGAACAAAAGAAAAATCTAAATCAAATCAATATTTGGTGTTACTACCTTTTGCCTTCAAACCAGCATCAATTCTTATAGGTACACTTGCACAAAGTCAGGGATTTTGTAGGATTATAGTCAGGTGTATGATCAACCAATTATACCAAACTGGTGCTAATGATCATCAATGTCACATGTAGGTTGAAACACAGTCATTAACTGAAACAGAAACAGCTGTGTAGGAGGCTTAAAACTGGGTGAGGAACAGCCAAACTCTGCTACCAAGGTGTGGTTGTGGAAGACAGTTTCATGTCATGGCAAGATTGAGCACAGCAACAAGACACAAGGTAGTTATACTGCATCAGCAAGGTCTCTCCCAGACAAAGATTTCAAAGCAGACTGGGGTTTCAAGATGTGCCGTTCAAGCTCTTTTGAAGAAGCACAAAGAAACGGGCAACGTTGAGGATCGTAGACGCAGTGGTCGGCCAAGGGAACTTAGTGCAGCAGATGAAAGACACATCAAGATTATCACCCTTTGAAATCGGAAGATGTCCAGCAGTGCCATCAGCTCAGAACTGGCAGTAACCAGTGGTACCCAGGTACACCCATCTACTGTCCGGAGAAGTCTGGCCAGAAGTGGTCTTCATGGAAGAGTTGCAGCCAAAAAGCCATACCTCCGACGTGGAAACAAGACCAAGCGACTCAAGTATGCATGAAAACATAGGAACTGGGGTGCAGAAAAATGGTAGCAGGTGCTCTGGACTGAGGAGTCAAAATTTGAAATATTTGGCTGTAGCAAAAGGCAGTTTGTTCGTTGAAGAGCGGTACAATAATGAGTGTCTGCAGGCAACAGTGAAGCATGGTGGAGGTTCCTTGAATGTTTGGGGCTGCATTTCTACAAATGGAGTTGGAGATTTGGTCAGGATTAATGGCGTTCTCAATGCTGAGAAATACAGGCAGATACTTCTCCATCATGCAATACCATCAGGGAGGTTTATAATTGGCCCCAGATTTATTCTGCAGCAGGACAACGACCCCAAACATACAGCCAAAGTCATTAAGAACTATCTTCAGCGTAAAGAAGAACAAGAAGTCCTGGAAGTGATGGTATGGCCCCCACAGAGCCCTGATCTCAACATCATCGAGTGTGTCTGGGATTACATGAAGAGACAGAAGGATGTGAGGAAGCCTACATCCACAGAAGATCTGTGGTTATTTCTCCAAGATGTTTGGAACAACCTACCAGCCAAGTTCCTTCAAAAACTGTGTGCAAGTGTACCAAGAAGAATTGATGCTGTTTTGAAGGCAAAGGGTGGTCACACCAAATATTGATTTGATTTAGATTTCTCTTTTATTCATTCACTGCATTTTGTTGATTGATGAAAATAAATGGTTAACACTTTCATTTTTGAAAGCATTCTTTGTTTACAGCATTTTTTCACACCTGCCTAAAACTTTTGCACAGTACTGTATGTAGAACGAGAGATAGCAAATATTTTTAAGTTATTCTATTACCTGTCTTCAGCAGGTACCATGGCTAGTAACAGATAAAAGAATGTAATGTACTCATTTCTAATCCTATCCATCCTTGTCACACCCAGTGCAAATCTTAGCATCTTTAACTCTGCCACCTCCAGCTCTGTCTCTTGCTTTCTAGTCAGTGCCACCGTCTCCAACCCATATAACATTGCTGATATCCATCTGTCACAAAATTACTCCTGACACTCTTCTCCACCCATTCCACCCTACCTGCACTCTCTTTTTTCACATCTCTTCCACAATCTCCATTATTCTGTATTGTTGATCCCAAGTATTTAAACTCACTCCACCATTTGATCCTTGGCTCTGCCCTCACTCTCTTCCTCTTCTTGATCTCCAACGTCATCCTACAGACCACCATCCTATGCTGCTTAACTACACTTTCCCTGCCACCACTTTGCAGTCTTAAGTCTCCTTCAGATCAACTCTTATGCATAGGATGTAATTTACCTGTTTGCATGTTCCTCCCTCTTCTTAAAATACGTATTCACCACAGCCATGTCCATCCTTTTGGAAAAATCCACTATCCTCTGACCTTCTTCATTCCTCTCCTTGACACCATATCTACCCATCACCTCCTCGTCTCCTCTGTTCCCTTCACCAACGTGTCTATTGAAATCTGCTCCAATCACCACTTTCTGTTCCTTGGGTACACTGTTCATCACTTCATCCAACTCACTCCAAAAATCATCTTTCTCATCCATCGCACACCGAACTTGCAGGGCATATGCACTAACAGCATTCATCATCACACCTCCAATTTCCAACTTCATAATCATTACTCTGTCTGACACTCTTTTCACCTCCAAAACACTCTTGATATGCTGTTCCTTCAGAATAGCCCCATCCCCATTTCTCCTCCCATCCACACCATGATAGAACAATTTGAATCCACCTCCAATCCACCTGGCCTTACTCCCCTTCCATTTAGTCTGTTGCACGCACAATATATCAACCTTCCTTCTCTCCATCATATCTGCTAACCGTCTCCCCTTACCAGTCATACTGCCAACATTCAAAGTTCCTACCCTCATTTCAACTCTCTTTACCTTCCTGCTCTCCTCCTGCCTCCAGACACTTCTACCCCCTCTTCTTCTCCTTCAGCCAACAGTAGCCCAATTTCCTCCAGCACCCTGTTGGCTAATAGTACTGGTGGCAGTTGTTGTTAACCTGGGGCTCGACCGATCCAGTATGGAAATTTGTATTGTTGTCCGCATATTGATTTGGCTAAATTTTACACCAGATACCCTTCCTGACATAACCCTCCCCATTTAGCCGGGCTTGGGACCAGCACGAAGAAACACACTGGTTTGTGCATCCCCTGTGGCTGGCTACATAATTTAATTTTATTAATAAAATGTGGTCTGTGGTTTAATTTGAAAAATATCACTTTAATATGAAGTGCAAGGCTTCTTTTTTCATTTTTGGATATGCAGGAGCTCTGTGTCAAGTTTTTTTTTTTTTTTTTTTTTTTTATAATTGAGAAGGATAAAGAAAACAAATCACAATCAGTATTTGAAGTTAACCAATTACAGTAATCGGCCCTAAAAATCTTTACAATTTTATAGATATATAACAGATATAATCCATATACTTTATGATGTGTGTGTGTATGTATGCTATATATATATATATATATATATATATATATATATATATATATATATATATATATATATATACACACAGGGCCCCCTCAACAATCATTGGAACCCTGGTAAAGATGTGTAAAAAGGGTTGTTAAAAAAAATAAATAAATAAATAAATCACGTTTTCATGAATTTCCTTTATCTCCTACTGAAAAACTGAGAGAAATCCAATCTTTAATTGAAGTAAGTTTATTCTGAGAAACAATAGTCCTTAATCAAAAAATTATTATTTTAAACAAAACCATGTGTCACGATTACTGGCACCTGTTGAAATTCTATTGAACAAAATGTAACTGAAGTGTTTTTACATCTATATCTGCATTTTTTACGCTGATCAGAGCATGTAGAAACTTTCAAGCTGCAATCCATGACTTTCTGTTTCATTGAGTTATAAATATGAGGTGCCACAGAGGCCAAAGTCTTTTAAATACCATTAGATGCCACCCCCATTCATGCCAGAGAAAAGCCTTTCTTGTCATTTAACCACAAATTTAAGTACCATTTAAATGGTTTTGAATTTTGATTGAAAACAATTCATATGAAATGAAAATTGACCCTTTTAGCAACAAACATTCAAAATGGATTTGGTGTAAAAAGACGGCCATACTGAAACAAAATCTGATCCCCACGGTCAAGTATTATGGACACTCTATGATCTTTTAAAGCTGTTTTTCCAATAAATGTCCTGGGAACCTTTTCTGGGTTCATGACATCTTGGAGTCCATAAAATATCAGGATATTTCACATTTAAATCTGTCTGACTCTGTCCCTAAACCAAAACTTGGGTTATTGTTGGATCTTCCTGCAGAATATAATTTGGAACATACGGTGAAATCAAAGTAAGAATGATTAAAGGAACACTGAAGTCAAACTTCAGTCCCTGGGCCTAAACCCAATTGAAATACAGTGGGATGAGCAAAATAGTAGAATGCACAGGAAAAGACCCAGGGTCTTGAATAATCTGAAGAGATTCTATAGAGAGGAATGGTCTCGTGTTTTCCTTCTCTATATTCACCATCCTTATAAGATGTTAAAGGAAAAGACACTGTTCTTTTTTATGGGCAAAATGGAGTTGTGCAAAATATGTTATACAGGGAGTCCATTCTGGCACTTGTGATTTTGTTAGAAAATAATAACTGGTGAAGAAATTTTTCCCAAATAAATTTACATCAGTTAAAGGTTCAATTTTACTCATTTTTTACCCCAAGATTAAGGTGTCTCACCAAAATGTGAAATTTTTATTAACATATTTTACTCCTCTTTACCAAGGGTGCAAATAATTGTGAAGGGGACTTCATGTGTATGCTTCGGGAAGTCACTTTGCTGTCTTTCCACTTTTGGCTTTTTGACAAAAAAAATGGCTAACCACTTCCCAGAAGTCTTCTCTGCACTACAGAGAGGTATATATGGGTTTTAGTGCGGTTTATGTGAATTCACAGCTGAACAGTTTGGATAGCACATCTTAAAACTCATGTGTTCTGTGAAATCAGCTTGCTGATGACCACCTTGTGCATTTTTTGCTATGTTCACTCTTGCCTTGGTATAAAAAAATTAATGATTTGAAGTTTTAAAATGTCACATTTACCACACCTCACAGTTTAGTTGTCCTTCACCCAGTTTAATTCCTTCAGTACCTGTTTTCATTGCAGTTAATGATTTTTCTTGAACCATCTCAATATGTTGTTGGTCATTAGCACCTGGATATATACAAAGCTTTTATCTTAAAAGTGGTCTTTTGTTTGATATGTTACTTTTATGAAATACAAACATTTCTTCACAAAATTTAATTTTTTTTAGAAAATGGAAATTTGAAATATGCTCTTCTCTTTTGCACTGATACCCATATAGAAGACAAATAATAAACATCTGATTTTTGGTTTAATGGAAATAAGTTCAGTTGTTTTTCTTATAAGTATAAAAAAGCCTAGTTACATTATGATTCAGTATTGTAAAACCATAAAACAAGAAAAAGTTCAAGGGTGGGTTGAATACTTTTTATAGGCACAGCATATGAGACCACTTGGGAGTATTCAGCTGACCAAAATACAAATGCTTTCAACATGTTTTTCAGTCCTGTGGGGTTATTTTAATATTTCAGAAAGTTTGGACAGTTTTTGACTAGCACTTGTAAAGCCTTAGTCTTCATTAGTTAGCTTTTTATCAGTGTCACAGTTCTGCAGTACATTGAGGTCTCTGAATAGGAATTAATTGCCCAAGTAAAGCCTAGGAGCTGTAGCACATTAATCCATATTAGAAACTTATAGATCCTTTTAAAGTATATTTATTGTAATGTTTGCAAAAAGTCTCCATCAGAATTACTTTTTTAATGCTTTCCTACATGTACTGTGGTCCCCATACCTTCATCCAGGTTTTAGTCCTAAAGGTGGGTTACCTGAATGAAAAACTGGTCAACTCTCACTTGCACACATTAATGGGCTAGGTAACTTCACTTGAATTTAATGTTCACTGGCATGACCTCTTCATGAATTTTTGGGTCCTCTGCTAAAAGAGTAAGAGAATTCTCTTAACATATCCATAGTCTGTTCCTTTTCTTAAACAGTCTTCCTTGTGCTACTGACTCTTGTCTCACTGGTAGGCAGGGCAAATTATGATAGGTATTTCTCAAGCTGTAAAGAATGGATTGGAGGATATTGTGCTGTAATAAGTATATAAGTTTAATATGTTATAAATCCACTCACATGTACAGCTAATACAAGGCCAGATTTAGCACACAGGAGTTCACCATATAAGAACTGCTAGGTAAGCTTTTTAAGACAAGACAAGTTAAGGACAAACTGCAAAATGGGCTTTGCACTATTACTGTGTGTCAGAGTCAGCATGGCATTGGATCTTCTTTTCCTTGTTTGGAATGGCATGATTTACCTAAGTAGTGGCCTGCACGTGGAGAAAGAGTATAAAGCCTTGGAAAATTGCCCGGCACACCTTTGAAGCCCACCAACTGATGGGAGATACCGTCATCCGATCCTGAAAATCCTTCTAGTCCAGCGACGAAAATGGCAGACTCTATACACTGGGCTCACACTTCGGTGACAGTCTTGTCATGGATTCCTCATCTGTTACGTCGCATAAATCGTCATTAAAGAAAGTTAAGTTATTTCTCCTATGTGATTTCTTATCGCCGTATCACTAAGGGAGGGGTATCACCTATTATTATCATATCTATATAGTTTCGGGTTATGTAACATGCCGCAATTACAAAAGAACTTATTCCAACCAGGGAGCTACTGCCCCCTGCTGGATAGATCTGCTGTGGAGCTTTTCACCAAGGACGGTTCATACACGTTATTCAGACATAAAGCAGTATAACTACAAAGCCAGAAACCACCAGGTTGGTAACACAGTTTTGGGCCATCCATCCAGAATGGCATTATCCATCCCCAAAGTGGTCTTTTGACCCAACAGGTAATAATATCTGGCCTGCATCACCACACACTTTATGGCCAAGGCCTCCCTTTCTGCTGTGATCTACCTCATTGCCAGGGGATTATGGATGAAATACATTATAGAGAAGGGTTCACCCTCAACATTCTGAAACAACACTTCTACCTGACCTTTCTCTGATGCATCTTTTGTTGATATGGAGGGCAGTCTCCTTAAGTGATGATGGTATTTTCTTGAGGTAGACAGGGTAAATTTTCCAAATCTATACTAATAAAAGGCAAAGCCCTCACTGACTGACTGACTCACTCATCACTAATTCTCCAACTTCCCGTGTAGGTAGAAGGCTGAAATTTGGCAGGCTCATTCCTTACAGCTTACTTACAAAAGTTAGGCAGGTTTCATTTCGAAATTCTACGCGTAATGGTCATAACTGGAACCTGTTTGACTGACTCACTCATCACTAATTCTCCAACTTCCCGTGTAGGTAGAAGGCTGAAATTTGGCAGGCTCATTCCTTACAGCTTACTTAGAAAAGTTAGGCAGGTTTCATTTCGAAATTCTACGCGTAATGGTCATAACTGGAACCTGTTTGACTGACTCACTCATCACTAATTCTCCAACTTCCCGTGTAGGTAGAAGGCTGAAATTTGGCAGGCTCATTCCTTACAGCTTACTTACAAAGGTTAGGCAGGTTTCATTTCGAAATTCTACGCATAATGGTCATAACTGGAACCTGTTTTTTGTCTATATACTCTAATTGAGGAGGCGGAGTCACGTATTGCATTATCACGTATTACGCCTCCTACGTAATCACGTGAACTGAAAACGAGGAAGAGATTTACAGCACAAGTCAAACGCGGGAACGAAGGTAAATGACGTTAATTGTTGACTGTCTTTTAATACTGTGTAATTGTTGAGTGTCTTTTAATACTGTGTAAGCATACATATTAACACGTGCAATTAAACGTGTGCATTTACGGGGTGATTTCTCAGGCTTAAAAGCTCACCTTTTATTAAAAAGGTAAATGCAAACTCTTTTCATTCTGAAGGGCACAAACCACGTTAGATTTCAGCCGTTAAACGCGCAAAAATGTGAGTACACCAGATAAATAAGCACAACATATTATCAGTTGTATTGTATGCTTACAATACATATAGAAATGTGTTAATCGTTAACTAATATTATGGGATGGTGTTTTTCGACTCGCGCCTTGATTTAAACGATTGCATGTCTTGGTGGGTTTGCGTAGCTTATTGTCAATATCTTTACACCTCTTTTTAAGACTTAATTTAAAAAGGTTTTCTTTTCTTCTTAATTAAAATTTAAAAGCAATACTTCACCGCTGCGAAGCCCCTCTAGCGCTGACGTCCGAGGTTCGATTACCGTAAGCGAGTGCAGTGAGTGTGTACGCCTGATGAACCAAGAATAAGGGGGAAAGACGTGTCGCGTACTCTTTGCATTATTTGACAGTAAACTATTTTCATCCATTCTATGATCTGCTTCTCACAACTGAAGGCACCGTGGCTGATGTTACCTGACTTGCTGGCCAACCATAAGCGTAACCTGGTAGGTAACCACCCACTCACTTCACTCCCGTACGGGAATCGAACCTCGGACGTCAGCGCTAGAGGCGAAGCCCCTAAAATTGCGCCACGGCATGTGGTTTGTTTATTTGACAGCATGTAGATCGGGGTAATTACATTCACGGCATTCGTAGTCTGATTCACAATCTGATTGTATGGGTGGTTACCTACCAGGTAACGCTTATGGTTAGCCAGCAAGTCAGCTCGAAGTGATCACTCGAGTGAAGGCAGCTTCACAAAAAAACAGATCCTTAACAAACTGTTATTGGTATATTTTCCCTCAATTTTAAAAGGTTTTCTTTTCTTCTTAATAAAAATTTAAAAGCAGTACTTCGCCGGTGCGAAGCGCGGGGATTTGAGCGACTGACGCATACAGACATATTCATGAGTGCAGGTACTTCAGAAAGAAAGCACCGTGTAAACCTAAACTTTAAATTAAGTTCATAGACCTACAAAAGGTTGCCATTGATTTGAGGCAAGATTGCTTTTCTCATGTACAACTATATGTTGCATTCTTAACAGTAAGCTTGCACAGCTTGGTCATATTACAACCTGAGTGCTGAACTGACAACGTCGTATACAAACAGAACTATAACAATTGTAATAAACAAACAAAAAAAAAAAGCAACGAACCCTTGGATTTAATAAAAAGGCTCCTTTCTTGGCGAAGCAAGGAAAAAGGAAGACCTTATATGGTGTTCGTTTATAAAACAGCGGAAAAGCTGTGTTAAGGCTGCTTCACAAAAAAACAGATCCTTAACAAATTGCTATTGGGATATTTTCCCTCAATTTAAAAAGCATTTCTTCTTAATAAAAATTTAAAAGCAGTACTTCGCGGGGATTTAGATATAGATATATAGAGATATAGATAGATATATATATATATATATATATATATATATATATATATATATATATATTAGAGAGAGATTTATATATATATATTTATGTATATATAGATATAAATATATATATATAGATGTATATAGAGATATAGATATATATAGATATACATATAAGCTTACATATATATATATCTATACCTCTATAAGTACTGCCTTACTTCTCTTTAAGAAAGGAAGATGTAATGATACTTGATTTCAACGATTCCATGTCTTGGTGGGTTTGCGTAGCTTATTGTCAATATCTTTACACCTGTTTTTAAGACTTATTGACTGAAACGGGCTTTCACAAAAAAAAGTTAGGGCTTTGCTACAGGATACACCCTCCACAAGTTAAGCAAGTAAAAATAAAAGTGTATATTTCTGTTTTATTTAAACCTTTTAAGTTTGTATGCATAGCCCCATTTGGCTGTTTTAGTTTGTTTTTTTTCTTCAGTAATATTAAATCTCCTTAAAGAAAAAGAACATATGCATTTTACTTTTTTTGTATCTCTTTAGTAATATTTTAGTGTAAAAGGATAACCAGTATTTAAACCTTTTATGTTACTTTATAAAGTTATTTTACACAATGTTGAAAAATTAATAAGAAAGCTACATATTTTGGCAGCTGCTGCTTTAATGTTCAATGAAATGAAAAAAGCTCTCCAAGAGAAAACCTCAATGAAGAAGAGGAGAAAGGAGAAACCCTCATTTATAAAGGTTTACTGCAGATGACTTGACTGAAAATAAATTAATACTTCCTATGTGTATAATACATATTTATCTATTTTACTTATGCCTTTATTCCAGCAACTTGCAACATCTGAGGTACAATTTGTTACATTTCTTTTGTTTTTTGCAGCACAGGCAGGTGAAGTGACTTCCTCAGGGTCACACAGTGGTGTCAGTACCAGGATTTAGATAGATAGATAGATAGATAGATAGATAGATAGATAGATAGATAGATAGATAGATAGATAGATAGATACTTTATTAATCCCAATGGAAATTCACATTCTTCAGCAGCAGCATACTGATACAATAAATAATATTAAATTAAAGAATGATAATAATACAGGTGAAAAAAACAGACAATAACTATGTATAATGTTAAATATTAACGTTTACCCCCCCTGGTGGAATTAAAGAGTCGCATAGTTTGGGGGAGGAACGATCTCCTCAATCTGTCTGTGGAGCAGGACAGTGACAGCAGTCTGTCACTGAAGCTGCTCTTCTGTCTGGAGATGACATTATTTAGTGGATGCAGTGGATTCTCCATAATTGATAGGAGCCTGCTGAGCGCCCTTCGCTCTGCCACAGATGTTAAACTGTCCAGCTCCATGCCAACAATAGAGCCTGCCTTCCTCACCAGTTTGTCCAGGCGTGAGGCGTCTTTCCTCTTAATGCTGCCTCCCCAGCACACCACTGCGTAGAAGAGGGCGCTCGCCACAACTGTTTGATAGAACATCTGCAGCATCTTATTGCAGATGTTGAAGGAAGCCAGCCTTCTAAGGAAGTATAACCGGCTTTGTCCTTTCTTGCACAGCGCATCAGTATTGGCAGTCCAGTCTAATTTATCATCCAGCTGCACTCCCAGATATTTATAGGTCTGCACCATCTGCACACAGTCACCTTTGATGATCACTGGGTCTATGAGGGGTCTGGGCCTCCTAAAATCCACCACCAGCTCCTTGGTTTTGCTGGTGTTCAGGTGTAGGTGGTTTGAGTCGGACCATTTAACAAAGTCATTGATTAGGTCCCTATACTCCTCCTCCAGCCCATTCCTGATACAGCCCACGATAGCAGTGTCATCAGCGAACTTTTGCACATGGCAGGACTCCGAGTTGTATTGGAAGTCCGATGTATATAGGCTGAACAGGACCGGAGAAAGTACAGTCCCTTGTGGCGCTCCTGTGTTGCTGACCACAATGTCAGACGTGCAGTTCCCAAGACGCACATACTGAGGTCTGTCTTTAAGATAGTCCACGATCCATGCCACTAGATATGAATCTAATCCCATCTCTGTCAGCTTGTCCCTAAGGAGCAGAGGTTGGATTGTGTTGAAGGCGCTAGAGAAGTCTAGAAACATAATTCTTACAGCACCACTGCCTCTGTCCAAGTGAGAGAGGGATCGGTGTAGCATATAGATGATGGCATCTTCCGCTCCCACCTTCTCCTGATATGCAAACTGCAGAGGGTCAAGGGCGTGTTGAACCTGTGGCCTAAGGTGGTGAAGCAGCAGCCTCTCCATGGTCTTCATCACATGTGATGTCAGAGCAACAGGCCGAAAGTCATTCAGCTCACTAGGACGTGATACCTTTGGGACTGGGGTGATACAAGATGTTTTCCAAAGCCTCGGGACTCTCCCCTGTTCCAGGCTCAGGTTGAAGATGCGCTGTAGAGGACCCCCCAGCTCCGATGCACAGACCTTCAGCAGTCGTGGCGATACTCCATCTGGACCCGCTGCTTTGCTGGCACGAAGTCTCCTCAGCTCTCTGCTCACTTGCGCTGTTGTAATTATGGGTGGGGATGTCTTTCCTATGCTGGTATCAGCAGAAGGATGTGTGGAGGGTGCAGTACTCCGAGGTGAGAGTGAGAGTGAGAGTGGGTTAGGGTGGTCAAACCTGTTAAAAAAGTTGTTCATTTGGTTTGCTCTCTTCACGTCTCTCTCAATGGTGGTACCCCGCTTCGAGCTGCAGCCAGTGATGATCTTCATCCCATCCCACACTTCCTTCATGCTGTTATTCTGCAACTTCTGCTCCAGCTTTCTCCTGTACTGCTCCTTCGCCGCCCTGAGTTGGACTCGGAGTTCCTTCTGCACGCGCTTGAGCTCATGCTGATCACCGTCTTTAAAAGCCCTTTTCTTCTGATTCAAAAGGCCCTTGATGTCACTTGTAATCCATGGCTTGTTGTTAGCATAGCAGCGTACTGTTCTTACTGGAACTATGTCCATACAGAAGTTGATGTAGTCAGTAGTGCAGTCAACAACTTCCTCAATGCTCTCACTATGAGATCCCTGCAGGATATCCCAGTCTGTAGTTCCAAAACATTCTCTCAGAGTATTCTCAGCCTCCGGAGTCCACTTCCTGAATGATCGTGTGGTTACAGGTAGGACTCTAACTTTTGGTTTATAGTGAGGCTGAAGCAGAACCAGGTTATGATCTGCTTTCCCAAGCGCAGGCAGCGGGGTGGCGCTGTATGCATCTTTAACGTTTGCATAAAGTAAATCAGTAGTCTTATTTCCCCGGGTGTTACAGTCCACATACTGGGAGAATGCAGGTAATGTTTTGTCCAGCGTCACATGGTTAAAGTCTCCAGCGATTAGCACAAGCGCCTCAGGGTGCTGCGTTTGTAACTTAGCAACAGCGGAATGGATGATGTCACTCGCTGACTCCACGTCTGCCCGAGGAGGAATGTATACAATAACAACAATGACATGTCCAAACTCTCTGGGCAAATAGTAGGGACGTAAACTTACGGCCAACAGTTCGATATCCCTGCAGCAAGTGGAGATTTTGACGTTAACATGTCCAGAGTGACACCACCGTGTATTAACATAGAGAGCGAGTCCTCCTCCTTTGTGCTTACCACAGGTACTTGCATCTCTGTCCGCTCTAACTGTGCTAAACCCAGGTAGCTCCACGTTGGCATCTGGGATGGTGTTATTTAGCCAGGTTTTGCAAAAACACAACAAACTGCATTCTCTGTAGGTCCTTACATTTTTCACCAGCGCAGCCAGTTCGTCGATCTTATTTGAGATTGAGTTTACATTCCCCAGAATCACAGAAGGCACCGAAGGCTTGAAACGCCACTTTCTCGCAAGCCGCTTCTTTTTTAGCTTAGTGCCGGCTCTGCTGCCACGATATCGCCTTCTTACCTCGTCGGGTAAATATGGAACCACACCGGCACTGGCATTTGTTCTCAGCGCCCGAAGTTGAGTACTTGAATAGGCGAGTCTCGGCGTGTTAAAATCCATGCCCACGTTGTAAAAGTAAGTGTGTCCAGGGAAGGAATCCACATAAAATAAAGTGGTAGGAGTGATCAATAAATAAAAATAGAAAAATAAAAGTAGAAAAGTACACATACATATACAGTCATACACGGAGCTGCTGAAAAGGCTGCCACTCACGGCGGCGCCGGATGCACAAGGATTTGAACTGACAAGCTCCGGGTTTGCTGAAATATTACTGAAGAAAGAAAAAAAACGAAAACGGGCAAATAGGGCTATGCATACAAATGTCCATCCATCCATTATCCAACCCGCTATATCCTAAATACAGGAGCCAATAAGTAGATATGTATGTATACAGTGTATGTGTATATATATATATATATATATATATATATATATATATATATGTATGTATGTATGTATGTATATATGTATGTCTATATTTATATGTATATATATATATATATATATATATATATATATATGTAGATATGTAAATTTGTATATGTATATGTGGATGTGTATTTGTATATACAGTAATCCCTCCTCCATCGCGGGGGTTGCGTTCCAGAGCCACTCGCGAAATAAGAAAATCCGCGAAGTAGAAACCATATGTTTATATGGTTATTTTTATATTGTCATGCTTGGGTCACAGATTTGCGCAGAAACACAGGAGGTTGTAGAGAGACAGGAACATTATTCAAACACTGCAAACAAACATTTGTCTCTTTTTCAAAAGTTTAAACTGTGCTCCATGACAAGACAGAGATGACAGTTCCGTCTCACAATTAAAAGAATGCAAACATATCTTCCTCTTCAAAGGAGTGCTTGTCAGGAGCAGTGACTGTCACAGAGATAGAGAGAAAAGCAAACAGATCAATAGGGCTGTTTTTCTTTTAAGTATGTGAAGCACCGCGGCACAAAGCTGTTGAAGGCGGCAGCTCACACCCCCTCCGTCAGGAGCAGAGAAAGAGAGAGACAGAGTTTGTTTTTCAATCAAAAATCAATACGTGCCCATCGAGCTTTTAAGTATGCGAAGCACCGTGCAGCATGTCGCTTCAGGAAGCAGCTGCACAGAAGGTAGCAACGTGAAGATAATCTTTCAGCATTTTTAGACGAGTGTCCGTATAGTCTAGGTGTGTGAACAGCCCCCCTGCTCAATCCCCCTACGTCAGGATCAGAGAAACTCAGCGCAAGAGAGAGAGAAAAGTAAGTTGGGTAGCTTCTCAGCCATCTGCCAATAGCGTCCCTTGTATGAAATCAACTGGGCAAACCAACTGAGGAAGCATGTACCAGAAATTAAAAGACCCATTGTCCGCAGAAATCCGCAAACCAGCAAAAAATCCGCGATGTATATTTAAATATGCTTACATATAAAATCCGCGATGGAGTGAAGCTGCGAAAGGCGAAGCGCAATATAGCGAGGGATTACTGTATATGTATATGTAGATATGTATATATACGTATATATGTTTATGTATATATATATGTTTACATAAACTCTTTAACACACTACTTCTCCGCTGCGAAGCGCGGGTATTTTGCTAGTGGGTGAATAAACAACAATGTCAAAATACATCCTGTGGATGCACCGGGACACATCTTCAGTAATGTATCCTGGAGTTATTGGGTGTTTCGGGCATCGCATCATCAGGCAGCCTCACCCAGGCGACCCAGCCAGAGATGATGATCACTCCCCAAATTGCGTCCCAGTAGTTACAGTCCACAGATCACTCCTCTTTGTCCAAAGCTATCCTGAGGCTCTTTCTGTGGTTTCTGTGATGGTTCTGATTGTTCTTCTTTTTTCAACCCCTGCCATGCATAGCAGAGTGAAGGCTCTCCAGAGTGAACAGCCAGCAAAGCCCCTATAACCCACTTCCACTGGTAGGTAACAAACTCTCCATCCTTGTTTCCGGCACTGCTCCACAAGGTCCTTGTACTTAGCATACTTCCTCTCGTATGACTCCTCTATGTGATCCTCCCAGGGAACAGTGAATTCTATAATAATCAGTTGTCTCGTTACTTCTGACAGTACAACTGTCTCGTTGTTGTGATGTTATTGGGATGTGCGCTTTGAACTTAAGTTGTTTACCTAGGTCTACTATTATCTGCCAGTCTTTCACAGAGTTAAGTAAGCCTGCCTGTGATTTGGGCTGTATACTGGGCTGTTCACCTGCCCTAACAAAGATGATGTTCCTGCTAAGTGAGCAGTGATGCTTACTGGCAAGGATGGCAGAGGAAATGGCATTTGCCACTGTTCTTAACACCTGGTCATGTCGCCAATGATAGCAACTGTTTCCCAGGGCTTTTGGGCAGCTGCTGAGGATGTGCTCTAATGACCCCCTTCCTAAGCATAAGGAGCAAGTTGATGTCACACTCTTACCCCAAGTATGAAGGTGTGCTGGACTTGGTAAGACGTTTTACACTGGCTGGATCAGGACCAGGTGACCTTCCGCTCTAGCTCACTCTTCCACCTAGTACCCGCCCCCAGCTGCCTAATCCCTACCATTCTACTTATGCCGTATCTCCTCTGCGCCTGCTCTCACTTCCTTCTGGAGGAGTTGCCGCCTTTCTTTACCCTTAAAGCTCATCCTTGCTCATGAGAAAAACTTTTCAAAGCCTTCAGGATCCACCTGCAGCCTGGGACTGAAGAAGTTGTTATTGTGAGGTCATCCATTAAGGCATCTTATTGGATGTTGCCTTACATCAGAATTGGTCAGGGGACTTCTGCATTCTACCTCCACTGCTTTCACTACCATATTCATAGTCAGGGTGAACAGGTTGGCTGAAATTGTCCAACCAGTCATGATGCTCTTTCCTAACTAATATCAATCTGATGTAGTAGTTTCAGAGGTGATCCTCATCCAAAATTTGCCATAATAATCTTTGATGAGGTCTAATGCCAGTTCCACCAGCTTATGTGGTAGCGTTAGCAAGGTCCAACCACACTACCAAAAGGTCTCCTCTCCCCTCCCGTGCCTGTCTGGTGAGCTGTGTTATCACATCAGTGTTTTAGGCAGCCTAGAATGCCACCTTTCTGAACTGATGTATCAATTTAGTTGTTTCTGAGGAGGAAGTTTGTCAAGAGATGGGAGAGGATGCTGAACAATATTTTTCCTTCAACACTACGGAGTGAAACAGATCTAAATTGCTCAATCTGTTATAAGTCTTACTCTCTTGGAATCCATACTCAACCGGCATATCTCCTCTAATTTGCAATGCTCCCCGTGTGCCAAATGATCCTCAGAATGATCCACAAAGTCACCTGTTTTTGCTAAACTGTTAAAGGTGTGAGCAGTCTTTCTACCAGATTTTGTAAAGGGATCTATATGGGATGGAGAAATATTCCCTGTGTACACTAGGGATACTAAAGGCAGTCTGGTTTTTTTGGATTTTTTTTTTTTGTTGTTGCTGGGTTTTTGTTGTTTTTTGGGTTTTTTTTTTTTTTTTTGCTATAGTTAGTGGAATTGGAGTAAGTAGATTTGTAAATGTTATGTATCTTGCCAGTAACATTTTGTCACCCCCAGTCATTTATGGTTACACTAGGGTTATGACAAACATTGATACCTTAAATAACCAAATTAATCCGGTCCAATAGGCTGATTGATAGTCCTCTCAGCTTATGAGTATGTGACTTTTAAATAATTAAACAGGTGTGCTTATGAGCATGAGATTTTGCACATTTATTCCATTCTCATGATTTGTGAGACAATGGGTTTTCCTTTTTTAAACCAGCCAGTTACATCAACAGGAAACTGAGCCTAAGCATTACAATAAAACATTGATTATGCCTAAAACTATGACCCTTTCTTTTAAGATTATTTATTTTTTGCCACAAAGTCACTAAAATGCCTTTTCTTAATAGCTGAAACCTTTATCATAGTGCCTTCAGCCTTTAAGCACAAGCTCAGAAGAGACATATGAAACTCAGGCACAAAGCCGGCAGATAATAAAGCACATCAATCTAGGGTTCAGATTCAACTTCTACACATATCCAGTAACAGAGATGCCCAAGGAAAATATCTGCTACATCAGGCAGCATTACAGAGATTCTAGAAACTGTTGAATTTGGGTGCAAGTATAATGGGGCTGAGCTGTAAGCTCTTATTCTCATCAGTGACATTTAAGACTTGCATTTAAAGAACTTCCCAAGTTTTCCTCAACATTTTGATGCAACCCTACTCTAATCACTACCCGTGGATTTGGATTTAAGTGGATGTTGTGTTCAATAAGATTGCATAGCCATAATTTGTTTTTAACAGTACTAAATATGTAACATTTTTAATCTCTGTCCGCATTCGGAAGCACTTAATGCTTCCATCATATTCATTGTATGTTCATGCAAGAGTTCCCTTGGTAACCCCGTTTCCATTTCTGCCTCTGAGTTTTGTGTCATTTGAGAATATAAAATAATGACATGACACAATGCTATAAAAATGTATTTATCTGCTTCCTAGTATCTTTTTTTTATTACAAATATTACAAAATGTATAACTTCAGACCTTGAGACCAAATGCAGTATTAAAGAAAGGCCACCTGAGTGAGCCCACAATACACTTTATAAATCATTACTTTCTCTGTTCAGTGAACAAAGTTATCTAACAACCCTGACAGTCATGTAAAAACAAAATTGCTCCTCCATAGGGTTAATACATGGTTGCAACACCTTTAGCAGCAATAACAGCAACTAAGCACTTCCCATACTTTAATATCAGTCTTTCTTATCACTGTTAAAGAATTTTAGTCTATGTTGCTTTACAGAACTGCTTTATTTCAGACACACTCATAGGTTTGCAGATGTGAAACTCTCATTTGAGATCTTTCCACAGGATGTCTGTTGAGTTCAAGTCAGGATTTTTAGTAGGCCCTTGCAAGACTTTACTTTTGTCTGAGCCATTCAATTGTAGAGCTGACCTTTGTGTTTTGGATAATTGTCCTTTTGCATAACCCAGTTATGCCTTAGCTTTAATTCACAGATTACTTGGCATTCTTTTTACAAGAGTTGTGATAAAGAGTAGAATTCTTGATTCCTTCAATAATAGCCTTAAAGGTCTTCCAGGACAAGTGTGGCATGAAAGAATTCTTACAGCATCTCATTTGCACCCCCCTATGTTTTATTGTAGGTATGATTTTCTTGCTGTCAATCACAATATTACCTTTATGCCAGACATAAGAGAGTTGTACTTTTGACTCAACTGTCAATGGAAAATTATTAAAAATTGCTTGGGAATTACCCAGGTGTTTCTTTGCGATTGTGACATGAGAACTAAAGTTACTTTTGATAACAGAGGTTTATGCCTTCCTCCTCTCCCATAAATCCCATTTTACTCAGTCTCTTTCTTGCCATGCTTGAATGAGTCATCACTGTGCCCTGTGGTGCACTTGAGGTAGTTTTGGCAGGCCATTGTTTCCTTGGAAGTTTCACTACTATTCCATAGTTCTCCATTTAGAGATAATTACTCTCTGGGTGGTGTGGTGAAGTCCCAGAGCCTTTGAAATTGTATTGTAATCCTTTTCTGACTGATAAGTTTTTATTTTTTTCATCATCTCTTCTGAAATATATTACATAAATATATTGAGTTGTAATTTAGAAATGGTGTTATATGGTTACTCTGGTTCACTTTATCTAATATTTCATTTTTTTCTAAAGATCTAAAGGTGTTCATTGTGACAGATATAAAAAATTAGAGGATATCGGAAGGGGAAAGAAACTAATAGCACTGTACATACAGTCCTATGAAAAAGTTTGTGAACCCCTCTTAGCCTGCATAATAATTTACTTTAAACAAAAAAAGATAACAGTGGTATGTCTTTCATTTCCTAGGAACATCTGAGTACTGGGGTGTTTTCTGAACAAAGATTTTTAGTGAAGTAGTATTTAGTTGTATGAAATTAAATCAAATGTGAAAAACTGGCTTTGCAAAAATTTGGGTACCCTTGTAATTTTGCTGATTTGAATGCACGTAACTGCTCAATACTGATTACTTGCAACACCAACTTGGTTGGATTAGCTTGTTAAACCTTGAACTTCATAGACAGGTGTGTCCAATCATGAGATCAAAATCTACAAGGCATTCATGCAGAGGGAGAAGTACAATGTTCTGGAATGGCTGTCACAGTCCCCTGACTTGAGTGTCATTGAAAAATCTATGGGATGATTTGAAGCAGGCTGTCTATGCTCGGCAGCCATCAAATTTAACTGAACTGGAGAGATTTTGTTTGGAAGAATGGTAAAAAAATACCTCCATCCAGAATCCAGGCACTCATCAAAGGCTATAGGAGGCGTCTAGAGGCTGTTATATTTGCAAAAGGAGGCTCAACTATGTATTGATGTAATATCTCTGTTGGGGTGCCCAGATTTATGCACCTGTCTAATTTTGTTATGATGCATATTTTCTGTTAATCCAATAAACAGTGTCACTACTGAAATACTACTGTTTCTATAAGGGATGTCGTATATTAAAAGGATGTTGCTACTTTGAAAGCTCAGCCAATGATAAACAAAAATCCAAAGAATTAAGAGGGGTTCCCAAACTTTTTCATATGACTGTAGGTATCTCCTGGAACTTGCCATTCAGTACCGCATATGGAAAGGGAGAAAGCGTTAGCAACAGCACCCTCTCTCGAAGTGTAGTGGGACTGCTTACCTTTCAAGATCCTTGGCACATGTGTATGACAGGATATAACCCAGAGAGCTCTTTCTGAATATGATGAGTTCTATATTTCAGTAGCCTAGCACCGACTTTACTACAGAAGCTGAGGAGTGTGAGGTCTCTTCATAATTCAAAAACACCTTCTTGGTCGCCAATTAAGTCAGCCAGTTTTCAGCCCCTGCCCTTGCCTTCCAAACAACAGTGAAGAGCTATTTTACCCAAAACAGCCTGATAATATGAAGTGGTTTTAGCATTTCCTTTTGGATGTCATTTCATTTTTAACTACATTAGCAAACTCAGAGCAGACCCAAATACAACCAAGCCTTCTAGCATGGCCTTCTCCAAGGAGGGTGTGTTTACATGGTTTGTGAGTTCCTCAAAGGGTTTTTTCTTTGCTTGATGACACAGTGTATGGCCAAAACTATGTGCATATTTTCTGTTAATCCAACAAACTTAATGTCACTGCTGAAATACTACTGTTTCCATAAGGCATGTCATATATTAAAACTTTTTCATATGACTGTAAATATGTTAACTTTATATACAGTAAATGTTAAAATATAACCCTGGAAGCAGACAAATCACCAGGACCAGATAATATTTACCCTTCAGTTCTTAAGGAGGCTAGCGAGTACATATATAAACCCTTGACACACATTTGTAAGAAGTCACTGCACACTGGAAAGATTCCGAAGGACTGGAAAATGGCAAATATCATCCCTTTATATAAAAAGGGTGACAGGGCAGATCCAAGTAACTATAGGCCAGTAAACTTAACATGCATCACAGGAAAATTAATGGAAGGAATTATCTATAATAATAAAAGGCAAAGCCCTCACTGACTGACTGACTCATCACTAATTCTTCAACTTCCCGTGTAGGTGGAAGGCTGAAATTTGGCAGGCTCATTCCTTACAGCTTACTTACAAAAGTTTGGCAGGTTTCATTTCGAAATTCAACGCGTAATGGTCATAACTGGAACCTCTTTTTTGACAATATACTGTAATGGGCGGCAGCTCGATGGCCATGGGAGGCAGAGTTGAGTGTCACATCATCACACCTCCCACGTAATCACGTGAAAAGACTGTGAACGCAGTAGGGAGTAATGAAGGAAGAGCTGCAAACAGCGAAGAACAAAATATTCATTAAACAATTGAGAAGGGAGCAAAACAATAAGAAGCGAGCGACTGAAGCATACAAGCATTTTCATAAGGGAAACAAAGCACGGTGTAAAACGTAAGTTTAAATTAAGTTTATAGAAACGCTTCCGCTGCGGATTGCAATAACATATTCGCGAGATAAAAGTTTAATGAGAAGACACGAGGTATAAACGAACCACACGCCATAGCGCAACGTTAGGGGCTTCACCTCTGGCGCTGACGTTCGAGATTCGATTCCCGAGAGGGGATGCAATGAGTGTGTACGCATGAAGAGCACAGAATTAGGGCGAAACACGTGTCGCGTACTCTTTGCGTAATTTGAAAGTAAACAATTTCAACCATTCTATGATCTGCTTCTCGCAACTGAAAGACGGCACATGGCGGATGTTAGCCGACTTGCTGACCGCAACGTTAGGGGTTAATGAGGTATTTGGGGTGAGGTACACCTGCAGGTGGGGCCACGGTCTGTCTCAATTGCCTGATCGGCTTTCTGTGGATCGCGAGGTAGGCATTGCACCCCACGGATATCGAGAAGGAGAGCCGGCACGAGAAAATGGGGGAAAAAAGGCAAAAAAAAAAATTACAAGAGAAATGAGAGGAGGTTAAAGCAAAGAGTGAGAGAAACAGGCAGGAAGACAGGAGAGACAGCTGGAGTGTGAGCGAGTGAGCAGCTCGAGAGAGTGAGAGATAGAGGAGGGACAGACAGCCAGGAAGGAGAACCCTTTGAGGGGAACGTGTGACTGACATCCAGGAGCTTAAGAAGTAATCACTCTGTCTGAGCAATTTAGAGAGCCACAGCGATATTGTGCCGAAAAGGTAGACTCACTGTGTAACTCTGGGAAGGCAGCAGGGGTCGATCAGGCTCGGTCTGAGAGCCCCAATGTGAGCGCCATGGCCTTCAGGGATCTGAGCCTAGGCCCAGAGTGGGTGCCTTGTTGTAACCAAGGAATGGCAGGGATCCGGCTGTGTCTGTCAGCAGGTCAACTCCTCTGCTGCTAGGCCCGTACAGGATGAGCAGAGGAGATGTCGGTATTGCAGGGACGCACTGGGTATTTGGTTTCAAAAGACAGTTCTCTGCCTAGTTGTTAACCTCAACTTTTAAAATGATTATTCATTAGGATTTTAACTTCCACTTTCACTTCTTTTATTGGATTATTTATTTATTGAACTTTGCACTGCACTTTTTGAACACTCTTATTTATTTTAATAAAAGCACTGGAACATTTTTTACACTATTCCCCTTGCTTTGTGTGGTGTCTTCATTTGGCCAGCTCATCCCTCGGTTACAGTACAGGCGATGCGGGTTCCAGAGGTTCCTGGAGGGAATGGATGGTATGGAGCCGATCCACACCATCACATGCTTACTTAGAGACATCATAGTTAATCTGTGTTTAATTACAGTGCATGTAAAGAGTAATTAATAACATTACACAGGATTTATGCTATATTACATAGAATAGTTTAACTCCTAATAACAATAGTGTTGAAAAAATTACATAATATAAAAATTTCCAATTATTGCAGTGCTTTACTCTAAATGGAGCTATACTCCATAGAATGCCCTGAGTAATAAATATCATGTTAGATATCATGCAAGATCCAGCCAGGCATTACCAATTCCCCTGAAAGTGATCAACACTCCCTATTGAACGGATTACTGTGGATAATGAGACACCAATAATTACTGCTAATCACAGGCTGCAAAACATGGAAGTCTTCCCTTTGTTAACATTGACTTCTACTGATATCACCAAAGCACTAGTGGGATTCTTTATTTGCGAGGGTTTTGTAAAGAACTACTAACCTACCAGGTAACCTCTTACATTATATCTGTTTAGAGATGTGAACAAATTATTAAATGCAGTAAAATGTCAATTATCAATCACTGATTAACCGTTAGTCTCTGTTAACCATCAGGGCCAACAAAAAAACAAACCAAAAACAAGCATGTAGTGTTCTTCCTCAGCACTACATGTCAGACTGCATTTTCAAATCATAGAGTCAGTTACATACCTTCAGTATTCTCTTTAATTATAACTAATCTACTATACATGGTTATAGCTGATAAACGTAAGCATGTGGTGCTGTAATTGTCACACAAACCTGAAATTATTAAACATTTATAAAACGGCAAAAGTTCTTCAAGTATTACTTCAATTTACAGAGTTGGAAGAACAACAGTGAACGATATAAATTGTGATGCCGACAGAATTGAAAAATGTGTTGAAAATGGAAACCACTGATGGAAATATTAATGTTTATATTTTCCTGTATTGTAATGTTCTTTTTAAATTCTGTTGTATTATGTTTTGTTAATATACTGCGACGTAAAGGCAGCTTGTGGTGAGCTGTTAGAGGGCAGAAAGTGTGTAATGAATGCTGTAAGTAATGGGACTGGGTGAAGGGCTTCTGTTCTGTAAAGAGCGGGCATGTCTGACAGGAGATGAGTGACAGGAGAAGTTAGGAGAAAAAGTAATGTGTGGCGGAAGAAGTTTTGAG
Organism: Erpetoichthys calabaricus; assembly: GCF_900747795.2. NCBI lineage: Eukaryota > Metazoa > Chordata > Cladistia > Polypteriformes > Polypteridae > Erpetoichthys > Erpetoichthys calabaricus. Next base: position 155,284,334 of record NC_041397.2, on the reverse strand, counting down.
TACAGAATCAAGAGACAATAAGCAGGAGTGTTTGTGGTACATAGAAAAAAGGAACTGAGTGGGAGGAGATATAAACTGATTGGTACTCTGCAACCCAGATAATTGAGTATAAGACAGGGCACACTTTGTTATGGAACGAAGACTCCAAGTAAAACATAGAAAACTCCAGTATATCTGAATTGTGTTTCCTTATTACGCTGGTCATTACAATATTGTATGAATTAATTAATTTTGTTAATGCTATATTTTGCTTTGTAAGTAAATATGACTATTCACTAATCTATAATATATTACTTTTAAAGTAGCTGTTTTGTTATCCATCTTTTCTCTTATATGTGTCACAGCCTCAGTCCCAACCCCATCTCCATATATTATTCAATCATCTAGAGGTGGAAGGGATTGGAGAAAATCAAAATAAAGCCTAAACAACATGTAGTAGAAAGTGGTGGAAAGTAAGAAAGAGACTAAGACCCATATATTCTCCTTCTGGTGTTTACTTATTGAAAGGTACTGACAACTTTGACTGGGTTCTCTCTCTTATTTATGGCAAAAACATCTAAAAGCCACCATGTCCAAACAGGAATGGCCAAATAATAACACCACAGTAACACATGAATTTGAACCACTAGAACAAAATGATGTTCTATATCCCCACATCCTATGTGAAACTGTTAGCTTATATGCAACAACCATATGCCATTAAAGATAGAAAAATAGTGGTGCACAATGGTTTCTTGTAACTTTTTAAGTGGAAAAAAGAACATACAGTATATAATCCTTGTGTTTATCAATAAATTTTATTATTCTACTTAATCATCAAAAATCCTACAATATTCAGTGTGAGATTATTCGCTGATGCCCCATGCCATTATCTGATGGCCAGCTACAGAATAAGCTCCAGCACATTTGGCTAAATGTTGGATTAAGTTGTTTTACAAGTGGATGATGCATTGCTAAAACCCTGCTTCCATTTTAACTGAAATTTAATTCCATTGCTCATGCAGTCTCACAACTACATTATTTAAAAGCTCTCCTTAATGCGGTAATAATAGGGAAATCTGTGAAAGTATAGTATGCACTTTTAAAGATAAATTAAAATCAGAGCATCACAAGTGCACACACCCACATTCAGAAAGATAAGCTAAACCCTTTTTTTCCCCTTCCCTACAATCCAAAAAAAGGGCACATTTTCCAGTGAGAGCACAGTATTCTTTCTTGCACTATATCTACAAGATCTGCAGCGCACTGCAAAGTCCTATCTGGTGTCTCTCTCGGGATGCACAAGTGATTCTCTTAATCTGGCAGGAAAACAATGACCAATTTTAGATTTAGTTATCAAATTTTCCAGTATCTTTTAGGTTTATTTGGGTCACAAGGCTTGGGGTCCATGCTTTCATTTCAGCAAATTCCTGATTTTGAACATTATAATACCCCTGAAGATATTTACATTTTTTTATATTAACTTGTCTGATGCAGTTATCTATGGTGACTTACAGCATTTATGATACAATTTGTACCATTTCTTTCCAAACTATCTGTTAAATTAAAAAGCAAATACCATGGAAACACTGTGAAACTGGACACAAAGTGGATTATGTAATACTCAGAGATGGAAAAAGTTCTAAACATTTCTAATGAAGGAGAAATCTTGCTAGTTAAACAAAAATATACTTAAGTAAAAGTTAAAGCCTCTGACATGTAAACTTCTCAAGTAAAAGTAAAGAAAGTATCCTTCAAAAAATTACTCAAGTAAAAGTTCAGTTGAGCTACTTTAGATACAAATAACCTAAAATAGTAAATACAGTGGAACCTCGGTTTGCGAGCATAATTCGTTCCAGAAACGTGCTCGTAGTCCAAAGCACTCGTATATCAAAGTGAATTTCCCCATAAGAAATAATGGAAACTCAGATGATTTGTTCCACAACCCAAAACTATTCATATAAAAATGATTAATACAAAATATAAAGTAAAAATAAATAAAACAAATTAACCTGCACTTTACCTTTGAAAAGAATCATGGCTGGTGTGAGTGAGTTTCTAAAATCTTGTGGGATTCCACCCAACGTTCCGACACGCGGAAGAGCGTCCCAAAGCAATCGCAGTCTCCCAGCGCTGTAGCAGTTCACCGTAAAAGCGAATCCGAAAAGATCGTGGACATGCTATAAGCGCCTGTCGTCGATGGGTGATACAAGGAACAAGGAACATTATAAATGTGCAGGGCCCTGCCTGACTGCTGTGTCTGTGTATAAATAACCGCGCTGTTGCTGTTTCAAGCTGAATAAAGCTGGTGTTGCTAAAGTACTGAGACTCAGCTTCGTGTTTTAGGGTGCAAGACGGGAACTCGCACGTCACAGCACACACGCGCGCACGAGCACACACACACATGAGCGCGCACATGCACACACACATACACACACATGAGCGAGCACACACACATGCACGCGCGCACACAGTCACAAAGCTAATGCTGTAGTAAACAGCATACGCTCGTACAGATGTTGACTATATGAGTGAGGCATGCCGACTCAGACGGAGAATAGGAGACGATTGCCCACAATCCCACAGTGAGAGAGAGAAAAGAACCATCAGCTCAGTTGTGATCGCATGACGCTCAGCAGACAAAGCGTATACATACTACTCGTACTGCAAGACCTCGCTCGTTTATCAAGTCAAAATTTATTAAAAATTTTTGCTCGTCTTGCAAAACACTCGTAAACCAAGTTACTCGCAAACCGAGGTTCCACTGTACCCTCAAATATATATGCTTTGGAAAGCACAAGCAGAATATACAGTGGGGCAAAAAAGTATTTAGTCAGCCACCAATTGTGCAAGTTCTCCCACTTAAAAAGATGAGAGAGGCCTGTAATTTTCATCATAGGTATACCTCAACTATGAGAGACAAAATGAGAAAAAAAAAAAATCCAGAAAATCACATTGTCTGATTTTTGAAGAATTTATTTGCAAATTATGGTGGAAAAAAAGTATTTGGTCAATAACAAAACGTCATCTCAATACTTTGTTATATACCCTTTGTTGGCAATGACAGAGGTCAAACGTTTTCTGTAAGTCTTCACAAGGTTTTCACACACTGTTGCTGGTATTTTGGCCCATTCCTCCATGCAGATCTCCTCTAGAGCAGTGATGTTTTGGGGCTGTTGCTGGGCAACACGGACTTTCAACCCCCTCCAAAGATTTTCTATGGGGTTGAGATCTGGAGACTGGCTAGGCCACTCCAGCACCTTGAAATGCTTCTTACGAAGCCACTCCTTCATTACCCGGGCGGTGTGTTTGGGATCATTGTCATGCTGAAAGACCCAGCCACGTTTCATCTTCAATGCCCTTGCTGATGGAAGGAGGTTTTCACTCAAAATCTGACGATACATGGCCCCATTCATTCTTTCCTATACACGGATCAGTCGTCCTGGTCCCTTTACAGAAAAACAGCCCCAAAGCATGATGTTTCCACCCCCATGCTTTACAGTAGGTATGGTGCTCTTTGGATGCAACTCAGCATTCTTTCTCCTCCAAACACGACGAGTAGAGTTTTTACCAAAAAGTTCTATTTTGGTTTCATCTGACCATATGACATTCTCCCAATCCTCTTCTGGATCATCCAAATGCTCTCTAGCAAACTTCAGACGGGCCTGCACATGTACTGGCTTAAGCAGGGGGACATGTCTGGCACTGCAGGATTTGAGTCCCTGGTGGCATTGTTTTTTACTGATGGTAGGTAGCCTTTGTTACTTTGGTCCCAGCTCTCTGCAGGTCATTCACTAGGTCCCCCCGTGTGGTTCTGGGATTTTTGCTCACCATTCTTGTGATCATTTTGACCCCACGGAGTGAGATCTTCCGTGGAGCCCCAGATCGAGGGAGATTATCAGTAGTCTTGTATGTCTTCCATTTTTTAATAATTGCTCCCACAGTTGATTTCTTGACACCAAGCTGCTTACCTATTGCAGATTCAGTCTTCCCAGCCTGGTGCAGGTCTACAATTTTGTTTCTGGTGTCCTTTGACAGCTCTTTGGTCTTGGCCATAGTGGAGTTTGGAGTGTGACTGTTTGAGGTTGTGGACAGGTGTCTTTTATATTGATAACGAGTTCAAACAGGTGCCATTAATACAGGTAACAAGTGGAGGACAGGGGAGCCTCTTACAGAAAAAGTTACAGGTCTGTGAGAGCCAGAAATCTTGCTTGTTTGTAGGTGACCAAGTACTTATTTTCCACCATAATTTGCAAATTCTTTAAAAATCAGACAATGTGATTTTCTGGATTTTTTTTTCTCGTTTTGTGTCTCATAGTTGAGGTATACCTATTATGAAAATTACAGGCCTCTCATCTTTTTAAGTTGGAGAACTTGCACAATTGGTGGCTGACTAAATACTTTTTTGCCCCACTGTACATAGTAATACAATTGGTTTTATTAATCAAAAGTCTTTAATGGCATATATACACATACACACGATTACAAATAGAAACAGTTTACAGTATATGGCAGTTCAGTTTCATACTGTAATTATTATGTATACTCCTAGCAAATGCATGGTAAGCATATAATCAGAATCATCCTCAAAAATGAGTTAACAATATAGTCCATAGTTATTAACACTAGAATCCCTTAAGCCTATGAAAAAGTTGTAATGCCAAGTTGTAATGAGGTTCTTTCGCACCTCTTCATCACCGTCTTTGTTTTTCAAATGTGTCAATCAGCAACTGCAGCAGGCAGCCTGCTCCCTCATCCCCCAACGAGGCTGCTAAAGTCAAGTCAGATGCTGAAATCTCATTATCTGGGAGTTAGGTGTCTAGAATTGTATAGTGTAAATAATATATCATTATTATGCATTTCATGTGTGTTCCATGTCTACAATGATCAGGGTAAATGTTGGATGGCAGGAAATGCGAGGCAAGAAATGTTGAACACATAACTAATACAGAACCTTTTTCCATGTTATAGTAATAATGACATGAAGTGTATAATGTGTGAAGACCTTAGTCCAAATATCAAATAAACATTTCCACAAAAGGTATAACAAACAAGTGCACTTTTAATCAAGAATATAGCCAAAGAAAAAAAAAATCATTCAATTTACATGTTTCTGTCAATGAGTAAAAACCCAAGGCCAAATATCAATCAACAGAAAATCAACATATCTGCTTGGCTGGTGCAGAGATAAAAAACTGCTGTCATCATGATATTGCTGACTTGAGTCCAAGCGCTCTCTATTTTGAGTAGTGAGATGCTATTATTATTACTGTAATATAATAAAAACATAAATTTGATTTGAGTCTGTAACACTCGGTGTAAATTTTGGCTACTTGTAGAAGTTGACTTTTTTATTATTTAAGTTCAGTTTTATTCTGTCAGTGACGTTAACGTGGTACAACGAACTTGCCTGTCCTTCTCTGAGTTGATGGTGTTTATCTCCATTCTTTTCACAAGAGCAACAATAACCACAGTTGGTGCTGTGGTTGATGCCTGCTCAGAACTATTTGTTGTACTGGCAATCAAAGATATGATGCCCCGTGACCGCTATCAGACTATCATGCGGCATTTGTGCTTTGACAACAAAGACACCCATGCACAACATGTGAAAAACGATTGATTTGCTGCAATCTCAGATAACTGGAAATGTTTTGTCAAGATCTGTGTTTTGAGTTACAACCCAGGGCAACAACAAAGTTTTCATGCATGGATTGTGTGTGCATGCGTGAGAGGCATATACAGATTTGATCTCATTCAGGTGATTACTGAAATATAAAATAAACACTTTTGCAAAGGTATAATAAAATAAGTGTGCTTTTATTCAAGAATAAAACTGAATAACAAAAAATTCGAGTGACCAGACATTCAAGACATGATTCACCATCGTTTGTATGTCTGCTTATATCCCTTCAGCAATATCTTTTTCAAGTAGCAAAAATGTACACCGGGTGTTACAGACTCAAATCAAATGTATTTTTTATTATAGTAATAATAATAATAGCAGCTCACTACTCAAATAGAGGAACACCCGGACTCGAACCCACAGCCTTTTGGTTATAATAAAGAAGTTCTTACCTCTGAACCATCCAAGAAGACATGTCAACTTTCTGTCAGTTGACATTTGAGCTTGGTTTTTACCTCGACAGCAACATATAAACTAAATGATTTTTTTTTTCTTTGGTTATACGTTATTACTGAATAAAATCGCATGTGTGTATCTGACACTTGGACTTCGCACATTATACACTTCACGGTGTCATTACTATAGCATGGAAAACGTTTCTCTTTTAGTTATGTTTTCATCATTTCTTGCCTCGCATTTCCTGTCATCCTACATTTACAAGAATCGTTGTAGACACGGAACACACGTGAACTGTATTTATTCCAAATAACAATATATTATTTACCCTATACAATTCCAGGCACCTCACACCTAGATAAAGAGACTTGAGCTGAATCGGTGGAGGGTGAGTGAGCAACCTGCATGTACTGATTGACATATTTACAAAACAAAGATGCTGATGAAGTGGTACAAAGGAATTTAAGGTGGCCTGCCATTACGACTTTTGTTCGTAGGCTTCAGGGATTCTAGTGTTAATCATAAACGGATTTGACACAGCAAAGACTTCCAAGGAAACAAAAGAAAATCTTAATTTTGCTAGTAAAATTTTATAATAGGAGACACAAGAAATTAAAGTGGTATTTACATGCAAAAAGCAAAAGGCTTGTTAATATGAGGCAAGTAGAATCAGCACACCACCCGCATTTAGAAGTAAATTTTAAAAACTCAAATTCATGTGGTTGTGCTGCACTTCCTCAAATACATGAAAGTATTAAATAAAGAAAACAAGCATCTAGGCATTTGAGCAGAAAGTCTCTCAAGCAGAAAAGGTTATTAATTATTGCTGATCTAAACTACAGTACTTAGTATGTACTGGTCTGGTATTTTTTTGTCAATTGTTACTTGAAATATGTACTTAAACAAATACAACACTGAGTGTTGGCTGCCAGGTATTTGTGGCATCAAAATAATCACTTTCAATAGAGCACAGCTGCTGTATGTGTTAAGTGTGCCTCACTTACGCACCAAAGGAGAGTATGATTTTTAAAATGATGCCTCCTGTTATTGTAACTTATCTTTTCAGATAGCTGGGCACTACTGTAATTAGATCACAACAATATTTGACTACAGTGGTGGATTTACAGGTTATGGTGGTCAATGTGCAGACCTTTTTGGAAACCCTTTTAAATTGATTTTAGCAGTCTAGGTAAGGCCACTGTAGCCTAGCAGTGTTATGTTCCATTTTGAATGACATTTTCAGTTCACATTACTGTATTTCTTTCTTTCTTCAGCTTCATGTTTTCCTACTTGTATGTAGGGTCGATATGCTTGATCAGCATTCTCCAAACAGCTCGGTCCTATGCCTCTTTGCCAGTGAAACCGTTTTTCTTCATTTCCTCTTTTATTTTATCTATCCACGTCTCCTTTGGTCTCCATCTCTTTCTCATCCACTGTACTTTCATTCCCATCACCCTTTTGCCGTGGTATTTATCGTCTCTCCTCATCACATGCCCATACCACTTTAACCTACTTTCCTGTACTTTCCTAAATATCTCTGCAACTTGTGTTGTACCTGTCATATACTGCCCTTCTTTGTAACTCCATACATCCATCTCAACATTCTCATTTCTGCCACATCCAACTTCTTCTCCTGTGCTCTCTTTACCGCCTATGTCTTAGCTCCACACATCATTGCTGGTCTTGCCACTACCTTAAAAACCTTACCTTTAACCTTCACCTTAAATCTTCAATCACACAATGCTCCTTATATCTTCTTCCAATTATTCCATCCACGCTGCACTTTATGTGGTTATATCTGAATTTAGTTTTCCATCTCAGGTTACCACAAATCCTAGATATTTAAATGTATTTACTCTTTTCAGTAGCTCTCCCTGCAGGCTAAGTTCTTAATCCTGATCATCATTAAACATCATATATTCTGTCTTCTTCCTATTTGTCTTCATCTCACTGTCTTCCAAAGTCCTCCATTCTTCCAGCTCCCTCTCTACTTCCTTTTTTTGGGTACTACACAACACAATGCCCTCCATAAAAAGCATGCACATGTGGGACTGGTCTTTTATCAAATCACTCAAAACATCCATAACCTGATGAAAGAGATAAGGACTTAAAGAGGATCCCTGGTGCAGACCTACTCTAACTGGTATCTTGTCTATTTTCCCAACACTACCTTTAACCTGAGTCCTCACTCCCTCATACATATCCTTTTCTGGTATTCCTTTCTCTCTCATACACCTCCAGATCCCTTGATGTGACACCATATTATAAGCCTTTTCCAAATCAATAAACAGAAGACAGCAGCAGTTGTTCCTCTCCCAGGCATCAAACCAAACTACTTCTCCACTATGGTGGTCTCTTCCTTGAGTCTCCTCTCTATTATAACTCTTTCCCAAATTTTCATCGAGTGTGATATCAACTTTAACCCTCTATAGTTTCCACAGTCCTGTATATCACCCTTCCCTTTATAAATGGATACAGTTCCTCCACTCCTCTGGTAGTCTCTCCTGTTCATAGATCTTCTGCATTAGATACCCCCAACAACATCTACTTCCTCGTCTTCTAAATTGTTCCACATTTCTGCTAGTATTTCATCTGGTCCTGTTACCTTTCAATTTTTCATTCTTTTCATTGCCTCTTTTACTTCCTCCCTCTTTATTCTTGGTACTGACCCTTATTTTGGAACTCCATCCTTAAAATACTACACTTGATTTCCTGAATTCAACAGCTTTTCAAAGTACCTCTTTCATGTATTCTGGACCATATCATACTCAATTTAGGGACCACACCTTGCTTGTTTTCCATTGCTTTATCTGACTAAAATCACTTCCAGCCTTATTATCAGTCTTTTGCTATTCAAAAAATAATTTTCTGTCCCTCTTTTGTGTCCAATTTTTCATACACCTCCTCCAAAACTTCTGCATTGGCTCTTGCCACTGGCTTCTGTTTTCTTGTTTTCTTTCTCCTATACATTTCTCTATCTTAATCCTTCCTCATTTGTACCATTTCTTCCTTGACTCCTTCTTAGCCTTTACCACATCCCACACTTTACTCTTCTGCCATGTCTGTTTGTCCCCCGGTAGGCTGCTTCCTGTCATCCTTCCCAACACCTCTTCATCTTGCTCTTAATACAGCTTTGGTATTCTTCTTTCACCACTCCTCCACGCTCTCAAATGACTGCAACATCATTTAAAACATTATCAGTAAACCTGTTCTTAAGTCCTTCCTCTTTTAATCTCCACCTGAAAAAAGAAACATAATTTGACAGTTAAATTACGGCAGCTCAGTGGCCAATCATTCAACCTTTTAAAAAAAAAGATCTGAAGCACAGACATATATGCATTTTGTATCAATAAAATTATTGCAGTAAACGTTTAAAATTCTATCATCATTGTCACAAGATTAACCTCCTTAGCATTGCATTTTATTCCAAAAAAACATGTAAAAAGCGTATTTTTTTTTTGCCATGAAAAATTACATTTTTATTAAATCCCAATAATAATACAAATAATAATAGTAATGATTAATAGAAATAATAATAAAATGAACAATAATAACAAAAACAATAATAACAGTAATAATAATCCTACTAGTGATGCCAAAACAGTGTATATTCTCAAAATAAGTCCTTTGTGTGGTAAATCTTAAAGCACAGTGAAAGCCACAATCCAACATCACAGTCGGGACAATAATAGTGTGTTTCTTTTTGGATTTTCTTTCCAGATTTATCAGTTTTTGAATGGCACACTGCACAAGCACGGGTTATGTCTACCAATAAGATTCTCTTGATTGATCCACAATGTGTTGGGTTAACCGCATCTCTTTATCGGTGGTGTGAATGGTGGATGTGCAGCAATGATTTGTTATACAAGCTGGCTGTGTTTGCATGAGATACAGTTTTGCCAGCAACAAATGCATTCCAAATGCACTCTTCCACGAGGTGATGAAATATCTTTTTGTAGTATTTCTTTTGTTGCCTCTGCATAATGGGATAGAAAGTCAATTCATGATCCGCATTACCTACGGCCCCCATCGTGCTATTGTAGTTGACCATAGCACAAGGCTTCATAACCTGCTTGTTGCCTGCACAGTGACTGTAGCTACATTATGTACTGTACTAAGAAGACAAACTTTTTATTTTTTGTCTTCCAATTTCAGCGCAAGCACTTTAACCTTTTGCCAAGCTACTAGCGCACCTCACTGTAGTTTAGCTTGGCCAAAGTCTTCAGGCATGCCACACCGGTTGGGACACATTGTTCCATATGTGTCAATCTTTCTTTGCAGCAAGATGTCAAATAGCTCTGGTGAAGTATAAAAATTCTCCATGGTTACACAATAACCTTGATCCAGCAGAGCATCGATGAAAGCCGACACCGATGATGTAGCAATGCCATACTGATCATATTTCAGATCAAACATTGTTACTTTCCCAGTGTACGGAACCAAATTCCATATTTGTCAAGTTTTAGATTCACAAAGCTCGTAAAACTTTATGCCAAATATTGGTCTTTTTGACGAAATATACTGTATCCATGACAGTCTGCCCTTATAAGCCATGAGAATTTCATCGATGCTGGCATCACGGTCTGAAATGTAAATGCTCTGATATTTTACTACAGTAGCCTGGTATATCTCCCAAATTTTCTTCTGTTTCGGTTTTGGATGGATATTCTCATCAAAGTCTTCGTTGTTGGTAAAGTGCAGATATTTCATAATTAGTGAAAACCTGCACTCAGACAAAATTTCTCCAAAGAACAGCAGCACTGACAGCACTTTTACAGCCTGAGTAATTCTCAGTTCTAATGCTTAAGCAAGATGCATCTGTACAGTTGCCTGAGTGATACTCGCTACTAATTCTTTTAGCACTGTTTTCGTAGCCCAAGTAACGTTTGGGTCTAATGCTAAGGAAGTTAAACTGTTTAAATTAGAGACCATGGCTTAGTAGCCTTTAAATGTAACTAAATATAAAACGTGAATAAATATTGTAAAACATTTTTTTTTTTTATCAGCCCATTCATTAAAATATAGAAGTGTTTAATCTTAGAGTTTTGCATTTTTAATAGAAAAAATAAATGAGCTGGATCAGAATTTCTAGAGAAAAACTAGCACTACCTATTGTAATACAAAAATTGTCCGTAAAATATTTTTACATGAAATAATTAATTTATACTGGTCAATAAAACATGGCTAAAATTTAAAATATATATGCAGTTATCTTTTCAAAAACATTTATATTAATTGTGTAACAGTTTTTAGTATTTAAATACGCAATTAATTTTATGTATTGTTAAGGGATTTTTTTGGCCATTTTGTTACATTTCTAATATCAGAGATGTCATTATTTTTGATTTGATATACTTTATAATCAATAAGAGGAAATTGTCTTTTTGTGTGACTTTTGGAGGGCAGAGCAGGTCAGCCATTATACAGCGCCCCTATAGCAATTTTCTTGTTAATGGCCTTGTTTAAGGGCCCAACACACTAGGATCCCTTCTAGCAATAGCGGGATTTGAACCAGCAGCTTTCCAGATTACCAGCTCAGATCCTTAGCCTCAGGGCCATCACTCCTCCTTAACTATAAAAATGAATTCAATCAGCTTTCCCACAAACTATAGAAATCTTTCTTTGGGAAAGTTATGGAAAGGAGTAAATGTAGATTCTTATTTCTATACTGAGATATTTTAGAACATTACAAAGTTGTAAATAATTCAGTGAAAGCAGTCATTCATTTTCATTAAGCACAGGGTCCTGCTGTGTAAATGTTAATCAGTGTAACAAATTGGAATCCGGTACATAACAGATTTGGCCCAGTGGCTCAAGAGAAATTTTGGAAAAATTACAATTTCTTGAAATCTTACTTCTAAGTGGAACATTGTTAATCTGTGGTTGTTTCAAGCGACATATAAGTAGTGTTGTTCAGCACTATTTCACCAAAGCTTTATTCACAATGAATATGCCCTATTTACCAGTTAATGTTGTTCACCAAATATATTCTTGGATATTTGGTCTGCAATGAAAACATTTTTTCGGCAGCTCATCATGATGCTGTGCAGCTTCAGCATGAAGTCACAGAGCTATAATAGCCATGTACAGAACTTTTATGCATGTATACTGTAAGCATATTCAATGTCACATTTTAAGTCACTCCCCAAATATATAACACTGATCTCTTTGCTCTCTTACTTACCGTCACTCCTCATTGCTTACTTCATATGTCAGTCGAATGCATGCATAATTACCTATGTGCCACAGCTAAGAGTCAAAACAAGTATCATGGGAACCTTCTCCCTTCCTGAGTCAGGAAACACATTAGACCATGTGAAATAATAATAATTTAAAAATATATATATTTCTGTTTAAAAATGTTTCTGTCTTCTTGATGGAAGAAAAAAGTGGGAGACATCTGCACGGAGAGATTGTAAATAAAAAAAGATGTTCCAGCTGAACTCAGATCTGCAGTTTCAAACATTGGAACAAGCCAGTCTCACACCACTGCTTAGTGGCATAGCCAGTGTGGGCCCCGAAGATAGGAACTCTGTGAATGCAATGATATATATGTACTTATTGTTGGCTTTGTATCCATTTTTGTATTTTGTTTGTGGTTATCATTCCATCTACATCTTTTCTTGTTTGAGGCATGGTGGCGCAGTGATTAACACTGCTGGCTCACAGTTCAGGTCACTTTTTTGCCCAGAACAATTGGTCTGGCATAGTTGGCAAACACCTTCCTTTTCCCTCAGGGACACTTAAAAGACTACTGAACCATTATAATCGACTCAAAGCTAATTCTCCCTCCTTCCCCATTGACTTTAATGCAATTCGCAGAGTTGGTTTGGTTCCTGAACATTTCAATGATTTTGCAGAACTCAGTAGGTTTTTGCACATCACTACTTGTAAGAATACTGATTGTAGTTCCTTGTAAGTTAAGAGTTTCACATCAAAATTATTTATATTCGACAAGATAAACATTAAAGTACTGCTGTTGAAAAATAAGAATCTTCATTCATTTTATATACAGTTGAAGCCATAAATTTACATACTCCTTGACTAAAAAATGTCAAATTCAAAACTCCCACCTTCAAACACATCTCATATTGCAAAACAATTCATGTGTTAAGTCAATTAGTGCATCTAAATAATATCATAGGAGTTTTTCTACAAAATAATAAACAGATTTATTTCATCTTTTAATCACTATGCCAGATTTTCAGTGTCAAAAGTTTATATACACCAAGTTAGTATTTGGAGTAGTATTAGAAAACACTTAGACCAACCTACCACACATTTCTCACAGTATTTTCTCGTACTTTTGGCCCATTCGTCCTGAAAGAACTGGTGTAATTGAGACATAATTGAGACATGTTTGCCGGCCTCATTGCTGAGACATTTTTCTTCAGACCAATCCGCAGATATTCCATGGGATTCAGGTCAGGGCTTTGTGTTGGCCACTCCAATAGTATCACATTGTTGGCTTTAAGCCTGTTCATTACCACTTTGGAAGTAAGCGTGGGATCATTGCCCTGTTAGAAGACCCATTTGTGACCAAGATTTAGCTTTCTGGCAGATGCCTTGAGTTGTACCTTCAGAATTTCCAGATAATACTCCTTCATGATGCCACCTATGTTATGAAGTGCACTAGCCTTTTCCCAGCAAAGCACCCACATAACATAATTCTGCCTCCACTGTGCTTCATAATGTTCTTTGGATTTAAGGCATCACCCTTTGGTCTCCATACATAATGCTGATCATTATGGCCAGACAGTTCAGGTTTTGTTTCATGTGATGTTTTGGTCTTGCTGAGCAACTGCAAAAATTTTTATATTGATATAGAAGTAATGCTTCCTTCCTTGGTCGGCAAACTTTCAGGTCATGGTGTTGAAGTGATCTCCCAATGGTGAATGATGATGCTTGTTCCTAATGCCTTCAGCTCCTTCACCTCTTCCTTAGTTGTTATTTTGAGGTTCTGTTGAACCTTTTGAAACAAACCTTGTTCCTCTCTAGAAATCAATTTGTGTGTCCTTCCTGAACGACATAACATCTGTATGGTCCCAAGCTTTTTATATTGTACAATTTATTTTATAATTGCTTGTGTCACCTTAAACCTTTTGGAGATGACTCCTGAGGAGGAACCCAACTTGCAAGGATTCAGAATTTTCCTTGTAAGGTTGGTTTTGACTCAGTTGTTTTGATTTCCCATTGTCTTAAGCAGAAAAACGCACTGATTCTATAGGACTCTGTATACAGCTTAGAGGTGTGCCAGGTAAACGCTGATGATGACAACTGACAACACAGAAGCTGCTAAAAGCAATTACATCGGTTCACAGAGTATCCCATGCTGTTTAAAAAAAAAATAGTCAATTTGGTTTATGTAAAGTTTTGATCCACTATCTTTTAATTATTTTGGAGAAAAACATGTATGGAAAATAAGTAGATACACTAAATGACTCAACACATGAATTGCTTGGTAACATGATATGTGTGAAATTGGGAAATTTTTGTTTTGAAAAGTTTTAGCCAAATATTTTGCCGTGGAAAGGTTTTTTTGGACAAATTTCCTGAAACATTAAATCCCCTTTAATCAAATGCACAAATTTCTTTTTCAGTAGATTGCAGTTATATTTTACACCTCTGTCACTACTCCTGTTTCTCTATTCAGACACTTGCCAACATTTAGAGACATACAGTACAGTTTACAGTTGTCTCTGAAACTCAAAGACTGCAACCAGGTATGACTGTATTGTAGCTTCTTTCTTTCACCCTTGATTGACCTACCTGTCAGTGGCACAAATAGAACAAAACATCCATCCATCCATCATCCAACCCGCTGTATCCTAACTACAGGGTCACGGGGGTCTGCTGGAGCCAATCCCAGTCAACACAGGGCGCAAGGAAGGAAACAAACCCCGGGCAGGGCGCCAGCCCACAGCAGGGCACATACATACACACCAAACACACACTAGGGACAATTTAGAATCGCCAATGCACCTAACCTGCATGTCTTTGGACTGTGGGCGGAAACCGGAGTACATGGAGGAAACCCACGCAGACACGGGGAGAACATGCATACACCACACAGGGAGGACCCAGGAAGCGAACCCGGGTCTCCTAACTGCGCCACCGTGCCGCCCTTAGAATAAAACATGCAAGCAGGAAAATAGACTTAATAAGTTTTAATCTATTAACATTATAGTTAGTGCTATAAACCAGAAGTCAAATACAGATGTGGCTTTTAATATCATTCAGCCTAGATCATCAAGCTCTTTCTGGTAACTTCTCTCTGTAGTCAGGTTGTTACCTCGTCTCTAGTCAGCTCTGTTTGTGTTTGTCTCCAGCTCAACATCTGATTTTAGGCGTAGGTAGATTTTATTATCCAAGAGGGAAATTTGTTTGTAACAAATCTATTGAAACTTTATATTGGCTTGTTAATTGAGGATTATAAAATGACTGCCCCTTCTTCCAGACTTTCTTTTTGACTGGAAGAGCTCATGTGTCTAAAGTCTTCAGGAGCTCATATAACTAAAACTTCATCCCCTGTTCAGCCACAAATTTCAAGACCTGAATCAATATTTAATAGAGTCTTCTAAAGGCTCTGAGGTTGGGGGTTAGGTAAACATCAAAGCATAGCCTTTCTGATCAGCAAAGTAAAACATGCTTCCTGAAACACTACCTGTTACAATGTAGACTATATGCTTACCAGTTACAAAACTGTTTTTGTTTTAACTAATACAAAGTAAAACATATTCTTAAAAGACATAATAAACACACAGTTACAACATTAGATATTACAAATGCACAACACCAAAGCAAACATTAACAAACAACATTTACAAAACACAAGTACTTTTTTGAGGTTCTTAACTTGATTTCTCCTTTGCACCTTTTTACCTGTAAATATTTTTTAATCCCCATTACTCTAAGGTGTATGTAAACATATGGCTATATGTACATATCAAAAGAAAACTAAGGAATGAGACTGGAGGCAACAAACGAGTGTTGTCAATTTGGCATTTAATAGCTTCTTGATCCTTTTGGGTAGCAGTTAGTACAGCACCTCTGCACAAGATGTGTACACACACAAACAATCCTGTCAATCAATTCACTATTGATTCCTTCCTTTTTTTCCACCTTCTGTTTTTCATGCAGAACAACACATTGTGTACATCCCAGTCAAATGCAAACAGCACAACATTGGAGAAGTTTCTTTGTACTGCTTATATTGTTTAACTTTCCCGGAAATGTTTTTTCATCAGTAAAGAAATTTAGAATTTTAAGAACCTTGTGTTACACTTCCTCTTGTGGAAGGAATTGCACAAAATATATAGTGGTAAAGTTTCAGGTTTTGGTTTGAGCTCACAAAAAGAACAAAAGCTTACTTTCAGTCTTGCTAAATAAATCATAGGACAAAAAGTACCACTAATGCAAGCTTAATCTACTGTAAATTACAAAGCTGTAGTCCTTTCCAAAATCATCTATTTAATAGATTTTGAAATGTGTTACATTGATAAATTAATTAAATGTAGTTGTCCTGATAGCTGTTTTTTCTTCTTCTTCTTTACTACATAAATAGCTGCTCCACAGATAAATCCCAAAGAGGATTCAAATCAGGATTCTGGAAGAAATTTCATTGCCTCTGTCCCAAGAAATGCATCAGAAACTACTGATGGAACCAAAATCTATGGTGCAGTACCAGGGCTTAATTCAGGAATTAATCCAGGACTTCCTGCTCCTAGCCTTCATGTGTCCTTACAATCACAGATAAGTGTTCATGGTAAGATATGGCTTTTGGGTAAGGAAGTCAATGCTATATTAATTTTAAGCATCTGTCTCGAATATAAAATAGATGAAGGTTTTGATAAAGACAGTCATCATGGCAATTTCTACTTTATAAATGTGGCTACATGAATGTGTTTTAGCTATGCACTGAATAAATGAAAAGGTTTGTCTTTTCAGCTTTTGTGTTTGGTTTGTTAAATGAAAAAGGTAATAAGAGGTCTTGAGTCACCTGTTTGTAATAAACATAAAAGAAGCTAAACAATGTAGAGCTCAACTTTCACCATTGCCTGCACACTGCCAATATAACTACCATCTTACTTCAGATCTTTAATTTTTGGTCTTTTCATTAGCTATTCTAATTTCCGTCTTTAAGATTTATTCTGATGGTTTCACTCTTGCTGCATCTAAACGGTTCCATCTTTTGCCTTTACGCCTGGTGCATCTACGTTGTTCTTATGTATGAGTGAACTTTTCTGGCTTCTGTTCTCTTTCTCCGATGTAGAACCCTCATCCAGTGTCAGATTGGGGTGAGCGTGAATGTGGCTGAGAGAGTAAAACTAAAAAAAAAAAAAAAAAAAAAAGCTAACCTTTACAAGTACCATAAATTTACACTGGCTGTTACAGACTCAAATTAAGTGTATATTTTTATTCTATAATAGTAACAATAAGAGCAGCTCACTACTCAAAACAGTAATTCTAGGAGGTGCCCGGAATCAAACCCACTACCTCTTGATTATGAGGCAGCACTTCTTACCGCTATACCACCCAAGCAGTCATTTTTCTTTTTCTTTGCTTATATTCTGAATTAAAGCGTGCTTGTTTTGTTATATGTGTACCTTTTGTGAAACTGTTTATTTGATATTTGGACTTCAGTCTTCAAACATAATACACTTCCATCCATCTTCTTCCGCTTATCCGAGGTCGGGTCGCGGGGGCAGCAGCTTGAGCAGAGATACCCAGACTTCCCTCTCTCCAGCCACTTCTTCTAGCTCTTCCGGGAGAATCCCGAGGCGTTCCCAGGCCAGCCGGGAGACATAGTCCCTCCAGCGTGTTCTGGGTCTTCCCCGGGGCCTCCTCCCGGTTGGACATTCCTGGAAAACCTCACCAGGGAGGCGTCCAGGAGGCATCCTAATCAGATGCCCGAGCCACCTCATCTGACGACTCCTCGATGCGGAGGAGCAGCGGTTCTACTCTGAGCCCCTCCCGGATGACTGAGCTTCTCACCCTGTCTTTAAGGGAGAGCCCAGACACCCTGCAGAGGAAACTCATTTCAGCCGCTTGTATTCACGATCTCGTTCTTTCGGTCACTACCCACAGCTCATGACCATAGATGCGGGTAGGAACATAGATCGACTGGTAAATTGAGAACTTTGCCTTACGGCTCAGCTCCTTTTTCACCACGACAGACCGATGCAGAGCCCGCATCACTGCGGACGCCGCACCGATCCGCCTGTCAATCTCACGCTCCATTCTTCCCTCACTCATTAACAAGACCCCGAGATATTGAACTCCTCCACTTGAGGCAGGATCTCGCTCCCAACCCTGAGAGGGCACTCCACCCTTTTCCAGCTGAGGACCATGGTCTCGGATTTGGAGGTGCTGATTCCCATCCCAGCCGCTTCACACTCAGCTGCGAACCGATCCAGAGAGAGCTGAAGATCACGGCCTGATGAAGCAAACAGGACAACATCATCTGCAAAAAGCAGTGACCCAATCCTGAGTCCACCAAGCCGGACCCCCTCAAAACCCTGGCTGTGCCTAGAAATTCTATCCATAAAAGTTATGAACAGAATCGGTGACAAAGGGCAGCCCTGGCGGAGTCCAACTCTCACTGGAAACGGGTTCGACTTACTGCCGGCAATGCGGACCAAGCTCTGACACTGGTTGTACAGGGACCGAACAGCCCTTATCAGGGGGTCCGGTACCCCATACTCCCGGAGCACCCCCCACAGGATTCCCCGAGGGACACGGTCGAACGCCTTTTCCAAGTCCACAAAACACATGTAGACTGGTTGGGCGAACTCCCATGCACCCTCCAGGACTCTGCTAAGGGTGTAGAGCTGGTCCACTGTTCCGCGACCAGGACGAAAACCACACTGTTCCTCCTGAATCCGAGGTTCGACTATCCAACGGACCCTCCTCTCCAGAACCCCCGAATAGACTTTTCCAGGGAGGCTGAGGAGTGTGATTCCTCTGTAGTTTGAACACACCCTCCAGTCCCCTTTCTTAAAGAGGGGGACCACCACCCCGGTCTGCCAATCCAGAGGCACTGTCCCTGATGTCCATGCAATGTTGCAGAGACGTGTCAACCAAGACAGCCCTACAACATCCAGAGCCTTGAGGAACTCCGGGCGTATCTCATCCACCCCCAGGGCCCTGCCACCAAGGAGTTTTTTGACCACCTCGGTGACCTCAGTCCCAGAGATGGGGGAGCCCACCTCCAAGTCCCCAGGCTCTGCTTCCTCATTGGAAGGCATGTTAGTGGGATTGAGGAGGTCTTCGAAGTACTCCCCCCACCGACCCACAACGTCCCGAGTCGAGGTCAGCAGCGCACCATCCCCACCATATACAGTGTTGACACTGCACTGCTTCCCCCTCCTGAGACGCCGGATGGTGGACCAGAATCTCCTCGAAGCCGTCCGAAAGTCGTTCTCCATGGCCTCCCCAAACTCCTCCCATGCCCGAGTTTTTGCCTCAGCAACCACTGAAGCCGCATTCCTCTTGGCCTGCCGGTACCTATTAGCTGCCTCCAGAGTCCTACAGGACAAAAGGGACCGGTAGGACTCCTTCTTCAGCTTGACAGCATCCCTCACCACCGGTGTCCACCAACGGGTTCGGGGATTGCCGCCACGACAGGCACCGACCACCTTAAGGCCACAGCTCCGGTCAGCCGCCTCAACAATAGAGGCATGGAATATGGCCCATTCGGACTCAATGTCCCCCACCTCCCTCGGGATGTGGTCGAAGTTCTGCCGGAGGTGGGAGTTGAAGCTACTTCTTACAGGGGGCTCTGCCAGACGTTCCTAGCAGACCCTCACAACACGTTTGGGCCTACCAGGCCTGACCGGCATCCTCTCCCACCATCGAAGCCAACTCACCACCAGGTGGTGATCAGTTGACAGCTCCACCCCTCTCTTCACCCGAGTGTCCAAGACATGTGGCCGCAAGTCCAATGACACGACCACAAACTCGATCATCGAACTGAGGCCTAGGGTGTCCTGGTGCCAAGTGCTCATATGAACACCCCTATGCTTGAGCATGGTGTTCGTTATGGACAATCCATGACGAGCACAGAAGTCCAGTAACAAAACACCACTCGGGTTCAGATCGGGGGGGGGGCCATTCCTCCCAATCACGCCCTTCCAGGTTTCACTGTCATTGCCCACGTGAGCATTGAAGTCTCCCAGCAGTACGAGGGAGTCCCCAGAAGGTATGCCCTCTAGCACCCCCTCCAGGGACTCCAAAAAGGGTGGGTACTCCGAACTGCTGTTCGGTGCATACGCACAAACAACAGTTAGGACCCGTTCCCCCACCCGAAGGCAGAGGGAGGCTACCCTCTCATCCACCGGGGTAAACCCCAATGTATAGGCTCCAAGTCGGGGGGCAATAAGTATGCCCACACCCGCTCGGTGCCTTTCACCGGGGGCAACTCCAGAGTGGTACAGAGTCCAGCCAATCTCAAGGAGATTGGTTCCAGAGTCCAAGCTGTGCGTCAAGGTGAGCCCGACTATATCTAGCCGGAACCTCTCAACCCCGCGCACAAGCTCAGGCTCCTTCCCCTTCAGAGAGGTGACATTCCACGTCCCAAGAGCCAGCTTCTGTAGCCGAGGATCGGACCGCTAAGGTCCCTGCCTTCGGCCACCACCCAACTCACACTGCACCCGAACTCCTTGGCCCTTCCCATAGGTGGTGAGCCCATGGGAAGGGGGACCCACGTTGCCTCTTCGGGCTGTGCCCGGCCGAGCCCCATGGGTGCAAGTCCGGCCACCAGGCGCTCGCCATCGAGCCCCACCTCCAGGCCTGGCTCCAGAGGGGGGCCCCGGTGACCCGCGTCCGGGCAAGGGAAAACGCCGTCCAAAGTTTTTAGTCATCATAGGAGGTTGTTTTGAACCGCACTTTGTCTCATCCCTCACCTAGGACCAGTTTGCCTTGGGTGGCCCTACCAGGGGCATAAAGCCCCGGACAACAGAGCTCCTAGGATCATTGGGACACGCAAACCCCTCCACCACGATAAGGTGGCGGTTCGAGGAGGAGACATAATACACTTAATGTCAAAATTTTGTCATTAGTATAACATGAAAAATGTTTGTATCAGGTATGTGTTCAACATTTCTTGCCTCACATTTCTTGTCATCGTGCATTTATATAGATCGTTGTAGACAAAGAACACAATTTTTTACCCTGTACAATTCCAGGCACCTCACACCCAGACCAAGAGCCTTGAGCTTGGCGAACTTTTTGCCTGAGATGATCTGCGGCAGTGGTGGGATGGGATAGCAGGCTGCTTATTGCTTGTGCTGATTGACACATTTGCAAAACAAAAGACGCTAATGGAGAGGTACGAAGGAATTTAAGGTGGCCCAGGATTGTGAGTGTTAAATGAGGCAATTTCGTGCATGCTGGGCTTAGCTAAAATAGTGCTGGTGTTAACATTATTAACAGGACTTTTTACATGTTTACTTTTAAACATACAACTACTTTATCACTATATTGAGCAAAAGAGGCATCAAAACGCACTACAGAAGTCAATACTACATCGAACACTCCGATGACACAGACCCAGCTGCCAACATTGCCAGTTTTGGATGAGACCTGGTTGGACAACTTTGAGAACGAAGTGGTTGTTGCTGAAGAATGACGAGAGAATTTTCATTTGTCAAGGACAACACTGCTGTCTTAGAGTGGGCTGCTTTGCTCACACATCAAAAGAAAGACAACTGTAATGAGATTGCCTTTCAGTGTTTTCAGAATAGTTGCCTGCACACACTACTATTTAGCAGACAAGGAGAGATTACACAACTGCCTTTGGGTTCTCAAGACTGGTGGTTTCTAAAACAGTGTAGGAAACTATGTGAACAAACTGCAGTCTGCTTGGGCCCTGTGTACAGTGGTGTGAAAAACTATTTGCCCCCTTCCTGATTTCTTATTCTTTTGCATGTTTGTCACACAAAATGTTTCTGATCATCAAACACATTTAACCATTAGTCAAATATAACACAAGTAAACACAAAATGCAGTTTTTAAATGATGGTTTTTATTATTTAGGGAGAAAAAAAATCCAAACCTACATGGCCCTGTGTGAAAAAGTAATTGCCCCCTTGTTAAAAAATAACCTAACTGTGGTGTATCACACCTGAGTTCAATTTCCGTAGCCACCCCCAGGCCTGATTACTGCCACACCTGTTTCAATCAAGAAATCACTTAAATAGGAGCTGCCTGACACAGAGAAGTAGACCAAAAGCACCTCAAAAGCTAGACATCATGCCAGGATCCAAAGAAATTCAGGAACAAATGAGAACAGAAGTAATTGAGATCTATCAGTCTGGTAAAGGTTATAAAGCCATTTCTAAAGCTTTGGGACTCCAGCGAACCACAGTGAGAGCCATTATCCACAAATGGCAAAAACATGGAACAGTGGTGAACCTTCCCAGGAGTGGCCGGCCGACCAAAATTACCCCAAGAGCGCAGGGACGACTCATCCGAGAGGTCACAAAAGACCCCAGGACAACGTCTAAAGAATTGCAGGCCTCACTTGCCTCAATTAAGGTCAGTGTTCACGACTCCACCATAAGAAAGAGACAAAAACGGCCTGCATGGCAGATGTCCAAGACGCAAACCACTGTTAAGCAAAAAGAACATTAGGGCTCGTCTCAATTTTGCTAAGAAACATCTCAATGATTGCCAAGACTTTTGGGAAAATACCTTGTGGACTGATGAGACAAAAGTTGAACTTTTTGGAAGGCAAATGTCCCGTTACATCTGGCGTAAAAGGAACACAGCATTTCAGAAAAAGAACATCATACCAACAGTAAAATATGGTGGTGGTAGTGTGATGGTCTGGGGTTGTTTTGCTGCTTCAGGACCTGGAAGGCTTGCTGTGATAGATGGAATCATGAATTCTACTGTCTACCAAAAAATCCTGAAGGAGAATGTCCGGCCATCTGTTCGTCAACTCAAGCTGAAGCGATCTTTGGTGCTGCAACAGGACAATGACCCAAAACACACCAGCAAATCCACCTCTGAATGGCTGAAGAAAAACAAAATGAAGACTTTGGAGTGGCCTAGTCAAAGTCCTGACCTGAATCCAATTGAGATGCTATGGCATGACCTTAAAAAGGCGGTTCATGCTAGAAAACCCTCAAATAAAGCTGAATTACAACAATTTTGCAAAGATGAGTGGGCCAAAATTCTTCCAGAGCGCTGTAAATACTCATTGCAAGTTATCGCAAACGCTTGATTGCAGTTATTGCTGCTAAGGGTGGCCCAACCAGTTATTAGGTTCAGGGGGCAATTACTTTTTCACACAGGGCCATGTAGGTTTGGATTTTTTTTCTCCCTAAATAATAAAAACCACCATTTACAAACTGCATTTTGTGTTTACTTGTGTTATATTTGACTAATGGTTAAATGTGTTTGATGATCAGAAACATTTTGTGTGACAAACATGCAAAAGAATAAGAAATCAGGAAGGGGGCAAATAGTTTGTATATACTGTACAATTACCAGTCACTGCGGTCTGGGTTTTTCTTAGTTTTACAAACTTTATATTCAAGTGTGATACTGAGGAATAAGTCCACTATCAGTCCACACATACGATTCCCTATTACCTCAAAGCAGCATTGTTGTTAGCCTTTCTGAACCGTTAATAACTTTGTTTTCTGGCTTCTGATTGGCCAACATGGCATTATGGCCATATCGTCGCCTGTTGTTTTTGGCAGGCTCTTCAAAACAGATTTTTGTTTTTTCATGTGAATGGAGTTTTAAAAAAAAGAATGCGTGTCTCGACAGGATTGTTTTCCATTTCAAATAATACTTGGGTATCTGTGGATTACATATCAGTCGATACAAAAAATGTCTAACAGCACACTCAAAACTCAGAGGGAGAAATCCATACCCCTCAATTAATTTGTGTAAGAACTGACATGCACCATGAAGAGGACCATGCAGCTTACAAAGAAATAGACTGTCAGCAATTTTTGGTTCTACTTCAAGCACAGCATGTATCATGTAATGAACTGACAAGAACTGAACAGATGTTTTAAGCATCCACCCTGTTTATCCAGGTTAGGGTCCTGGTATAGCAGGAGCCTATCCCAGGAATCATCGGACAGACACAGGGTAGGAACAATCCTTGGACAAGTAATTTCCATCAAAGGACAAACACACACTCACAAACACTATATGGCCCATTTAACAATGCCAAGTTTAGTAAATTCAGTACAGTTGTTTTAACATAGGCAGAGTAGGCTGATATTCCTGCCTCACACTAGATTCTATATGGAGTCTGCATGTTCTCCCTGTGTATTTACGGATTGATTGGCATCAGTGTCAGTGAATTTACTAATTTCAAAAAATTGTCAGTTTTTTTTATAACCATATCAACAAGAGTGACTCATCATGCATTAAAAAATTGGTGATTGGTTTTGTGATGATATATTCTGCTCTATCACTTTTTTTTGATTGTGTATGCACAAGACACACCATGGAAAAGGTGGCCTGGCATTTTCAAAAATCTGAGGCCTTTATTAATATGATGTAGTTTAATTAGTTCAGTTCAGATGTGTTGAGTGAAAGTACAATAAAGGCCATATGTGCTTTTTTCAGTATGCTCCCACTCACTGTGTATATGGCTGTATCCATAATGTAAAATAACACAGAATGTAAAGGGTTTTGGGGGACTTGCTGTTTGTTTGAAATAACTCCATTCATGCAAGCAAACAAACAAACAAGATTAATTTTTGAAAGAAGCATGCAAAGGAAAATTAAAACCTATGTTAAACACAAAATTAGACTAGTTTAACACTAGAATCCCTGAAGCCTACAAAAAAAAAATCATAATCCCGGCCCACCTTAAATTCCTTCGCACATCCCCATCAGCGTCTTTTGATTTGTAAATGTGTCAATCAGCACAAACAGCAAGAAGCCTGCTATCCCATCCCCCCTCTTGCAGAGCTCAACTCGGGCAAAAAGTTCTCCCAGCACACACACATTCATACTTGAAAATCTCACTATTTGAAAACGCTATGCCATTTGAACTTTTTTTTTTCTTTCTCCCATCAGCATGATACTGGCATATCTAAACACTAGCGTGGCGAATTGCTCACGTACTAAAGTGACTATAGCAGCATTTGGGATTCCCATTGTACTCAGCCAAGCAGAGTTGCACTGCAGTGTAGCAGTCTATTAGCCAGCGAATGCACCGTGAAGAAGTTGTCTTCTGTTACGGTCCTACCTTTGTCCAGTCTGATAATGGTCATGGGACATCATATCTTTGATTGCCGGTACAACAAATACTGTAGTTCTGAGCAGAATCAACCACAGCACCAACTGTGGTCACCGCTGCTCTTGTGGAAAGAATGGAGATAAACACCATCAATTCAGAGAGGGAGAGGCAAGTTCATTGTACCATGTGAATGTCACTGAGAGAATAAAACTGCATAATAAAAAAGCTCTAACTATTACAAGTGGCCAAAATTTACACCGGGTGTTAAAGACTTAAATGTATTTTTTATTATGTTACAGTAATAATAATAGCAGCTCACTACTCAAAACATGCAGCGCCTGGTCTCGAACCAGCAACCTTTCGGATATAAAGCTGCAGCTCATACCTCTACACCATTCAGGAATATGTATTAGCTTTCTGTCAGTTGATATTTAAGCTTGGGTTTGTAACTCATTGATAGCAACATGTAAATTGAATAATTTTTTATTTATTTATTTTTTTAAACTTTGTTTATTCTCGAATAAAAGTGTATGTGTTTATTTGACATTTGGACTAAAGTCTTCACACATTAAATACCACACTTAAATACCTACACCACATTTCTGCTTTAGGTATGTGTTCAGCATTTTTTGCCTTACATTTCCTTTCATCCTACACTTACTTAGATCTTTGTAGACACGGAACATACATGAGATGCATGTATTCAAAATAACAATATACTGTATTATTTACCCTAAGTAACTCCAGGCACATAACATGCAGATGAGGAGCCTTGGCTTGAGCTGGGAGAACATTTTGCCTGAGTTGAGCTCCATCAATGGCATGGGTGGGGGGTAAATGGGACAGCAGACTGTTTGCTGCTTGTACTGATCAACACATTTACAAAACAAAAGATTCTGACGGAAGGTGCGAAGGAATTTAAGGTGGGCCGGAATTATAAGTTTTTTCATAGTCTTCAGGGATTCTAGTGTTAAATTAGAACAAGATTCTCAACAACAGTGCCCACAGTTACCAGTGCTTTTTATGCTAGTCATTGAGTTATTTGCAGTTCATCTTTGGAAGAAAGCAAAGATAAAGGGGTTGATTACAAGAGAAGAATTTAAACAGAAAATATCACTATATGCCACCCACATTCATCTCTGCCATTAGTCTTAAACATGTTAGGATCATTTCATAAGATTTCTATTTTCTGAATAAAAATGTGCTTTTCCCAGTGAATTCTGTTAGTATATCCTATTGGATTGGATAGCTGTTAATTCATAATATCTAGAGGTTAAATATTTGGGGATAACCAATTAAATATAAAGATCTTTTCCAATACAATTTTGAATGTACTGTGGGTACAGTCAAACAAGATGGTTGCAGATTGTCCACCCATCCACTCATCTTAGCAGGGAGAATTAATACTGTCAGAAAGAATTACTTCCCTAAACTGCTGTATCTATTCCAGAGTATCTCTATGTACATAAACAAATAATTCTTTAAGAATTTAGACTCAATTTTACCATAATTTGTCCAAAATTCAAAATGGTCTTGCATTTGAAAGGTGATTCTACAGAGGTCTAAAGCAGAAGGTGGCATGGCACTACCTAACTTTCAATTTTACTACTGGGCAGCAAAAATTAATCAATTCACTTTGAGGTTTAGTCAGCCTGGTCCGTAGTGGAAAGCAAATTTTGTTCTAAATCTTTCTTATGTACCCTGCTTTGCACTCCATTCAATACTAACTATCATCCATTTACCAGCAATCCAGTCATACACCAATTGCTTAAAATATGGAACCAATGCAGGATACATTTCAGGGTAGATAAGCTGTTCTTTTCTCCCATACTTGTTTATCACTTTCCTCCACTTTCTCAAATAAGCTCAGTGTTTAACTTGTGGACAACACTAGGGATTAAGACAGCTTGAGGTCTTTATATAGACAACACATTTGCATTTTATGAGCAGTTATACTCCAAATTTAACTTTCCAGTTACACGTTTTTCCCATATGCAAATTAGAAATTTTGTTTCAAGAAACCTTACTAAACTTACAGATCTCACACTCCTATCAGTCCCATGCCTAGTGAGCTAGTAATCACATTTCAACAATATATAAAAAATATTTCAAAGAATTTACCATCCAAAGATCCTAGGGAACAGTAGGAAGGGAACATTTTAAGCAGGTCTCAGAAGCAGAGTGGAAATTAGCCTAACATACAATAAACTGTAGTTCTAAACTAACTAAATGTACAAACCTTTTTTAAAAACCATGGCAAGAATTTATTAATATTATTTTAGAATAAGAATGCTAAGCCTGTGATCAAATCTAATGTAATTCATATTTGAAAAAGTTTTTTTTTTTTTTCTTTTTTCCACATGACTCCCTTTGTTTTGTTTTTCCTTTTTTCTACTTTGTGTTCATTTTGAAGTAAATTGTTGTATTTATGAAGTTACCATTTGTTTGATGAAGTAGTTTCCCATTGTAATGTTTTGGTTTTTGAAATAAAATGAAATTAAAAAAAATAATTTTCTTTGTTAAATTTTGAAAATCTTTTTTTCTTTAATCAGTGATTTTTTTGCAGAGTAGCTTTTAAAATTCAGAAGATTGTATAGCATGCTTCAAGGTATCTCGGTGTTTAGAAGGGTGAAATGATGATAGAGGACAAAAGCAGGCTGCTTGGGATGCCAAATGGGCATAAAAACCCAGATAAATACCAAACAAATGAACATAAAAACAACAAAACTCAAGGTGCATTTTTGTCAATAAGTCCTATGTAATTTCTGGCTTGTTTTAGCACAGAAGCCTGGTCAACATTAAATGAGATGCAATCCTCCAGAAGTGGTCTCATTTTAAATGCACAGCCCGGAAGGGGAGAGGTGGGGCTTCTTTTGTCTCTGCCCCCTTAAGGGGCGGTTTCTCAAAGCTGTGAGGGAAGAAGGGGGCTAGGCTAGACTGTTAGTGGCAGCCCCCCTTTTCATTCTGGAGTGGTATTTCTTATTTTAGGCAAACCTGGAAGATGACCCTCTGGCACACATGCATAACAAGTGAAAATTGTTAAACTTTCCTGACTAAGCTCCATTAAGAAAGAGACTATTAAATTTAAATAAACCCAGCAGCATTGTTTCATATGTACAGACAATGACAATAGATGCTTTCATGTTTTATGTGAATGTACCCCAAAAAAGTGCTTTGCAGTTGTTTATTAATATAATATAAAAAAAATCAGTTTTATTTTTCATTTCAGTTGTTACACCAGTTCATTCTTTTGTCATTACAAAATAAAGCCCTTGAAATGCTTATTTATTGTAATGTGTTCAACATTTGAAATCTGTGACAAACTGAACCACTTGAGATCTGTTCATTGTTTGCATTATTTATCTAATGTTAAATGTTTGTAAAAATGACATTTTCATGTGGTTTTGGTTATTTTGTAATAACTCGTTAATATTGTGTTTGCCGGTAACCTTGTTCACTGAATATTTTCCTGGAAATTCACGGTGCAAACAGTAATTTTTGTCCAAGTTCTCCCTGATGCTTTCTGAGGCCAGCATGACATTACAGAGCTGTAGCAGCAATGCAAAGAACTTTCATGCATGCTTACTGTGAGGTCATCCTCATCTGCTTCACACATGCATGATGTCAGGACCCTATCCAGCCAGATTTTTAACCACATGTGTTTTAAAAAACACAGAACACTTTTCATATTTTCATTTAAGGGGTACATTAACTTAGCCGATCATAATGAAAATATTATGAGTACTGCTACCAGATATATAACATTAATCCCTGTGCATGCACAGTTAGCTATGTGCTGCCTTTAGAAGTCAAAACAAACCTTAAGTGAGCCCCTGTGAAGAAATAATGTACAGTTGTGCTTGAAAGTTTGTGAACCCTTTAGAGTTTTCTATATTTCTGCATATATATGACCTAAAACATCATCAGATTTTCACTCAGGTCCTAAAAGTAGATAAAGAGAAACCAGTTAAACAAATGAGACAAAAAATATTATACTTTCATTTATTTATTAAGGAAAATGATCGAATATTACATATTTGTGAGTGGCAAAAGTATGTGAACCTTTGCTTTCAGTATCTGGTGTGACCCCCCTTTGCAGCAATAACTGCAACTAAACGTTTCCGGTAACTGTTGATCAGTCCTGCACACCGGCTTGGAGGAATTTTAGCCCATTCCGCCGTACAGAACAGCTTCAACTCTGGGATGTTGGTGGGTTTCCTCACATTAACTGCTCGCTTCAGGTCCTTCCACAACATTTCGATTGGATTAAGGTCAGGACTTTGACTTGGCCATTCCAAAACATTAACTTTATTCTTCTTTAACCATTCTTTGGTAGAACGACTTGTGTGCTTAGGGTCGTTGTCTTGCTGCATGACCCACCTTCTCTTGAGGTTCAGCTCATGGACAAATGTCCTGACATTTTCCTTTAGAATTCTCTGATATAATTCAGAATTCATTGTTCCATCAACGAAGGCAAGCCATCCTGGCCCAGATGCAGCAAAACAGGCCCAAACCATGATACTGCCACCACCATGTTTCACAGATGGAATAAGGTTCTTATGCTGGAATGCAGTGTTCTCCAAACATAACACTTTTCATTTAAACCAAAAAGTTCTGTTTTGGTCTCATCCGTCCACAAAACATTCTTCCAATAGCCTTCTGGTTTGTCCACGTGATCTTTAGCAAACTGCAGATGAGCAGCAATGTTTTTTTTGGAGAGCAGTGGCTTTCTCCTTGCAACCCTGTCATGTATACCATTGTTGTTCAGTGTTCTCCTGATGGTGGACTCATGAACATGAACATTAGCCAATGTGAGAGAGGCCTTCAGTTGCTTAGAAGTTACCCTGGAGTCCTTTGTGACCTCGCCGACTATTACACGCCTTGCTCTTGGAGTGATCTTTGTTGGTCGACCACTCCTGGGGAGGGTAACAATGGTCTTGAATTTCCTCCATTTGTACACAATCTGTCTGACTGTGGATTGGTGGAATCCAAACTCTTTAGAGATGGTTTTGTAACCTTTTCCAGCTTGATGAGCATCAACAGCTCTTTTTCTGAGGTCCTCAGAAATCTCCTTTGTTTGTGCCATGATACACTTCCACAAGCATGTGTTGTGAAGAGCAGACTTTGATAGATCCTTGTTCTCTAAATAACACAGGGTGCCCACTCACACCTGATTATCATCCTATTGATTGAAAACACCTGACTCTAATTTCACCTTCAAACTAACTGCTAATCCTAGAGGTTCACATACTTTTGCCACTCACAAATATGTAATATTCGATCATTTTCGTCAATAAATAAATGACCAAGTATAATATGTGTCTCATTTGTTTAACTGGTTTTTCTTTATCTACTTTTAGGGCTTGAGTGAAAATCTGATGATGTTTTAGGTCATATTTATGCAGAAATCTAGAAAATTCTAAAGGGTTCACAAACTTTCAAGCACAACTGTAAGATTTACTATGTGAACCACCAGTGGACTTATAGCTTCCCAAACCCCATACACAACAGACACAGAGCCCAGTCTTGCCTGGGTGCAAACATTAATGAATTCATTTATTTTAAGTGAGGAAGTGCTTTTCGTTTGCTGTCCACTACACAGCACAGTACAGTACAAAGCACCAATACACTGTTGCTTTCTTCCTTCTCTCTGCCACCACTCCTCCTCCAGCAAGCTTGGTCCACCTCCTCGAGCTGTGGCAGCTGGCCCCTTTTATAGAGCACCTGGAAGTGTGCCAGGTGTTCTGCGATCTCCTTCCAGCCTTTTCCATGCGCCGCAGAAGGGTTGAGCTTCCATGCTTCAAACCTGTGGCACTGTAGCACACCAGGGGTGCTGCCCTCTGTCATCCCAAGAACTATAAATGCACTCAATCAGTCCATCAAGTGCTCCTTGTAGAACTGTTTGTACTTAGAAGCACAATTACCTGACTGTAAACTTGCGATACAGTTATAATATTGCACAACCTGAGCCACTTTATAAAACGCGTATTTACATATGATGACAATATTTTTCAAATGAAGTGCAGCAAAATGTTTATTACATTATACAGATGAAATTTTAACATAATTTAAATAATCTATATTGCTAATAATTAAACATGTACGGTCACTGTGTCGCAGCGCTAGCAACGAGTTGGCGCCCCGTTCAGGGATTGTTCCTGCCTCGTGGTGTATGTTTACTAGGGCTGGCGCGACACTGGATGGATAGACAGATAGAATAATCAAACATGTACTACAAAGATGTTTCCGTGTTCCTTAAAAGTTTTGAAGAATCGGCATTCTAAGCTTACAGATGGCTTGACATGTATTAGAGAGCGGATTGTGTGTCGATTGTGTACTTTGAGAAAGAAAAGGAAGGACAGGAATTGGGGGTTAGTACGTTTGAGAGAGACAGCACTGCTGCAATAAATTATTTCATCGAAGGTCGCGCACAGTGCAGAAAGTATCTTGCGCGAGGCAGGAACAATCTCTGGACACTGAGCCACCGTGTTCCCATGTTTAATACAAGCTTTAATTCATGAAAATGATATCAAGTATACATTTCAGGATGTTGGAGAGTGGTGGCAGGTGCGTTACTTTTCACACTGACCGGGATTATGTAGCGGAAGAACGTGGAAGTTGGTGTACACATAGATTTATGCATCTGCATTTTGTGTTTGTACACACATTTCCGCTTTTGTCCGTATCCCATGTTTTAGTGTGAATTCTACGCATGCTGTTATGCATGAGGCCCCTGGTCTTCCTTTGTCATTCGGATCTAGAGTAGCTATTACTAAAATAAACATTGTTACTTACCTTAAATGTTTTTGTATTACACTCTTCCTTCCACCATATTAAATATTGTTAAAATGTTTTATCTTTGTTTTCTTATTTCACATGCCATAAAAACATTTAAGTGTTTCACCATGATTTGTGGCAGATTACAGGATGTGTTGTCTTTGCCAAATTTAGAATTGCATTATTTAGCCTTCATTTTGCATCCAGTCTTGAACTGTTTAGCTCCTCTGGCAAACCTCCTTCGTGGCTAACAATTACACTCTCATGTAAATTCTTTGGTGCCTGCATCATTAAGTTTCATGTGCATTACATAACATACATGTCATAAAATGGGGAAACTTCTAGGATCTTGCTTAATATGGCATACACACACCCCTATCTTTAATAAACATTTCCCTATGCGTTGGTGCCCATCCATTTTCTTTTCCACCCTTGGCCTATCAAGATATTGCAACTCTTTGGGCCTTTTTAGTCTTTGATATCCAATTTTCCTTTCCCCTCCACTTACTTTTTCTTTTATGTTCAACTTAAATCCCTCCTTCAAGTGTGCAGTATGATTCTGTCCTTTTCCTTTTTCTTCATTTTTTTTTCTATAATTTTAAAATTTAACATCCATTTTTCTGAAACTTTTGTCAGCTCTATATTGTCACCATTTACAGCAGATCTTACTGACCCCTGCTTACTTATTCTGCTTCATTCTCTAAAAATTGTAATCTTTAAAATGTTCACTTTAGTTTTGTTCATTGCGTTTATTTTACCCCTTATAAGCGTTCTGCCATGATTCTAGTCGGGGATCTCTCTTCCCAAGCAAAAATTCCGGGCATCTTTTAATAAATGTTTTGGCATTGTTTCCTGGTCTTTGTATTTTGATCCTCTATCACTGGCTTTGTTTCTGCTGTTCTTTTCATCACTACCCTAACTCTTCCCTCCAAAGCTTTCTGTTATGGGACTGCTGTACTCTTTACCTTAACTTCCAGCATGATCAAAGACAGCACTACTCTCTCACATACAATCCACTGACTGGCTTTTCTTCACATTTTTTGAAATGTTCCTTTTTGATCATCTTGTTCTTGACAGTTCAGTAGCAAGAATTAACAAGTCATCTCAATCCAGTACTGCAGTTTTGGAAATTGTGGTTTAGCTATGCCAGAGCTGGGTAATTTGTGGTCATTATAAGTACCATATTCAAAATGTTTTAGAATTTGGGGATCTATTATGTGAATTGGACAGAAAAGAGAGTGGGATGCTTGCTTTATATTCATTACTTTTTATAATATCTCAAAGTTATGTTATATGTGCTTCTCTTTGTCAAATTTTCAATAATCATTTGATCACTCAAAAACAAAAATTACCTTGTGGTTTCCTTGCTGTAATCTGGACTTGTCTGCCTTTAGAATGTGTGTTTTTATCCGACTTGTTCCTACTTCATGCCCAGTGTTAACCTTGCATTCACAGGAAAATAAGCATTTGACATGCTGAGACTTTTTTTTACTGATTATAGTTCAGGAACCAGTTAGGTTGTGAGAGTGTAATTCACGTGATAGTTGAGTGTTATCAACATACAATTGAAAAAGAAAATTATTTTCTAATTTTACATCTTGTAATGCAAATAGAAACAGAAAAAATGTATTGATCTGAACACTAAACCTAGAAGGATAGTGTCAACAGACTTCTGTATATTTAAAATATATATTAAGAAGCTTGGCAACTGATTTAATTGTTGGTTGCAGTTTAACTGCATACAAACAATTTTGTAGTACTTTTTTAATTCTCTGAAAAATATTTTGTTCTCTTATTTTAGTTTTTATTCATGTGTTTGGATAAACTTGAACAGACTTGTACAGGATATTAAAATTAATTTTCTGAAGTAAGTTGGTGTTATTTTCCCAGAGATTTAGGGAATTCGGTAGTATTTTGCTCACAATTTAACTTTTTAACAGTTAATTTTTTTGGTTTTACAATCTAATCAAGACTAACACAAAAAAGACCTATTGTTAATTATTTTAATTAGTTAGGTCTACTTATTTTCTTTATCTCACACTCCTTTTCTTTTTTTCCCCACAGGTAATCAAACTGGCGGTCCAACAGGGCCAGTAATGAACATTCCTCCTCCATCTGGGGGACTTTTAGGAGCAAGACCAGGAATGATACCCCTTCAAAGGCCTCCTGGAGTACCTCCACCCCACTTGCAAAGATTTCCAATTCTTCCACCTCGTCCAAATGTTCCAATGCCTCCACAGATGATGCAAAGAGGGCCCCCACCAGGACCAGGTGGTTTTGGAATGCCTCCTCCGCATACAGTTCGTGCTCCTTTCTCTCCCCACGGTCCTTTCGTCAGGCAAGGTGGTCCTGGAGCTCCAGCTGGTTCCAGAGGTCCTGAAGGGCCAGAAGAGAGGGATGCTAGGCAGTTTAGAAATGATAGGCAGAGTTTTGGTCATGGAAGAGATCGAGACCAGGAACGCTTTGCTAGGCGGTCTTTTAGTGGAAGTGGCCGTGGTGAGCCTGATGGTCGTGATCGATACAGTAACCGCCATGATGACTATGAACGTCCAGTTGGTGGACGTGACAGAAGGGACTGGGGAAGAAGCCCAGAGCATGACAGACATAGAGACTTTGAGGACAGAAATAAAGTGTCTAGCAGTTATAGAGACAGAGATCGAATTTCTAGAGACCGTGAATCCTGTAGAGACAGAGTTGATAGTCATGTAAAGGATAAATCAGAATTGGATAATAGTGATAAAACTGAGAAATATGGTCATGCCAATAATAAAGAACCACCCACAGACTCTGGTAAAGAAAGTATTAAGTCAGAATCTGAGACAGCAAAGGTTTGTGATATGCCTGTTGATCCAAAGTCTGAGCCTAATTTATCAACAGAAGAAATAAGAAACACAGAACAGGCACAGTGACTGCCAAATGGTTTTGAAGGCAGTTATATAGTCCTGTTCCACTGATATACAGTTTCCTGCCTCTGAGCTTGAATGTTGTTGAAATAATTTAAGCTGTATATTTTGCTTGTGCTACCTTCCAACTCTTTATAGATCTGGGGAACTTTGTAAGCATTTGTTTACATCTCCTCCTGTGTTCCAAACAAAAAGTTCAAGTTAACTTCAAATAAAACACCCTTTTGCTGTATTTTTTTTAACTTTAAATGTTTACAAACCATAGGATATGATCAGTTTCTATAATTTTTAAATTAAGAAAATAAATCTCCACCAACATATGAGCTTTAGGAATTTGTTTTTAATAAACTATTTTCGTAACAAACTTAGTGTGTCACATTATTCCTATGAAACTGGTATTTAAAACTTAGTGTAAACTGAGGTTGTATTTAAACCGTTTTTACCCAGTGTTCTATGTAAACTTTACTTTTTCTTTAACAAACAGCATTTTTAATATTTAAAAAATTGCAGATTATAAATAAAAAATAGTTAATGCAAAGAAGGATTTAAGGCAGCTGTTTTCTTCTAATATACTAGACTTTGTAATGAAATGTTTTGTTTATGTAAAAATGTAAATTTGAAAAAAAAAATCTTTTCAGAACCTTTGAGATGTACTTCATTTTATGTAAACTACTGTGCATAGTTTGTTGATTAGACTTAGAATCTTATAAACTAAACAATATTACTTTGAGAGGCAGAATCGCTTTATCTAGTTGTATTGTAACTTTTAACCATGTTCACAGCACACTTTCACTCCACATTTACATGTCAGATACTTTATGTTGTAAATTAATGCAACTTGCAGATTATAAAATAAAGGGCTACTAATACAATCCAGATACTATCTCGTTAAGGCAAAACAAAAAAAATATTAGAATGCATTTTTATATGTTAATGATACTCCATCTCAGTTCTCCCATCTTTATGGAGTTGTTTAGTGTCAACTTGCATTACCACATGTTTTCCTTTAGCTTGGAGTCTACCTTAGTTTGAAGATCATGATTTAAAGGTGCTTGACATATGTTGTAATTGTTTGGTTTTGTCTTTTTTTTGGTCATATTAGTTTACCAAATGAATACATAAAAAGCTTGCTAGACATACTTGTTATTTATGTAATGTATTGTTAAAACCTTCATGTAATGTAAGTAGTATTCAAGTTAGTCATCTGTGTATTTTTTTTATAGTTGGGCCAGAATAACCACTCAGAACACCACAAACACATTTTTATGTATTTGGCATGTTAGACCTGAAGCCGGACTTCTACAAAACAATTAATTATTTATGAAATTGTTCTCTGGATTGCTGTTATAAAATACCGAAAATCAAGTTCATGTTTTCCTTGGGATCTTTGAATGCCAATGTTAACTTGTTTAAGTTTTGTTTTATTGGCCATGAATTTTACCTTAGTTAAGTCCTTCGTGATTTCTGTTTCAGTTGTTACATTAGTTGTGACATCGAGGAGTGGCTGTCTGCTAGGCAATTTATTCTGTCACCACCCATAGCTAAAATTTCTTTTTTGGATCTAGCCATACATACATTTCCTATAGTAAGTCAGTGTGTGGAAGGCCTTTCCTGAAGGTACTTCCAAAATCATCTCCTCTTCCCCTTAAAAACAACTGTAATGAAACCTGATTTTCACCAAACTGAATGGTTGGATTCCACATCCTATGTGAGCTGAACTATGTATCATAATGAAGTTACACACTAGTTGTAAAATGGCAAATAGTTTACTTGAATTTTATGTTTGTTGAAATATACTTCACTTAAAAATAAAGTTCAAGACAAAGGATTAACAACATAAATTGATTTTCAGTTTCAGATCTAGTACAGCCCCCTGTTCATACATATAGAAGTGGCTAAATTATAGGGATTTTGTCAAATTTTATATTAATACATATTTACACTTAAAAGCATATGTTTAATTTTGATTTATCACCTTGGTGACAGACATTGCATAGTATGATGCTAATCATATATATGAAGAGTGGAACATAAATTATTTCTTTAATATTCAGAAATCTGGAAATATTCTTTTAAACTTTCAACCTAGTAAAATGAAGAGAATATGGAATACAGTTTAAATGTAAGTACAAAATTAAAACAAGTATTTTGAGCCCTGGACTTTCTTGACATTAGCTGAACTAGGAGAACTGCATTTCTGTTGGACATTTTCTTAAATTACAAGTTTATGGATGGATTACCTGATCTGTAGTTAATTAGGTTTTTACTCAGTTATGTCAGTCATTAAATCTTTTCCACAGCTTAGCTTATCTCTTGAGTACATTTTCCAAGCTTATGACAAACCCTTTGACCCTGAACTGGGTTATTCAGTCTTTGTCATAAGTTGAACTAAGGAGTTTTTGTGTTGTACAAAAAGTGAGAGAAAAAAATTAGTTGAATGTACTTTTTCACTTTATTTCATTTTAAATTTTACAGTAGAATAAAATTACAATATTATATTACAAAATCAATATCTGTGTGCAAGACTGACTAATAATTGAATTTTAAACCACAAAGTTATTGGTCAAATTCCTTTCACTTAATCATTGTGAAACCCTGAGTAACTCAATTAACCTTAATGGGCTTCTCATTAAAAAGGTATTTAAACATTTGCCATCTTTTAACATTTCAATTCTTATTTTAAAGTATCAGCCAGTTATAAAATAATAATAAACATGTCCTGGCTGACATGTCCCAAAACATCCACCCCTTCTCCCCACCCACATGCAAAGTACAGATTAGAAAGCAGTACTGTAAGCAAAAATTGATTAAAAAAATACATAGATGTAATGTTTTACAACAACTGGACAGATTGCTGTTGCATAAAGTTCCCCCACATTTTTGGTTTTACCACCACTGAAGGTAGTGCTCATAGTTCTTCAGATTATGAATAGTACTCAGCAATGCAATTAAGCCCAATGTGTCTGAATACACAATGAAGAAAGGTGCTA
The DNA here is from genome assembly GCF_900747795.2 of Erpetoichthys calabaricus. NCBI lineage: Eukaryota > Metazoa > Chordata > Cladistia > Polypteriformes > Polypteridae > Erpetoichthys > Erpetoichthys calabaricus. The sequence goes on along the minus strand of NC_041397.2, from coordinate 155,246,393 downwards.
CAACCTTATTGGTGAAATAAATGTTAATATTAGGAATCTACCAGTAGTGTCAGGCACATGGGGAAAGTCTAAACAATTAGCTGGTGGCTAGTAAAATCTCTCACAGGTGGAATTTTAGCCTGTACTCTGACTCTACAGATGTGTGTCAGTTGTAGATTTTTTTCAGTATTATTAATTTATTTCTAACACAAATGTATATGGGGTGATAACTTGGAAGAATTGCTTTCCTTTAGTTCTCATTGACTGTTAAGTAAGATATGTTCCTTGCAGCTTTTAGGAAGTGTAAACTTTACCTTTATAGGGATGTAGGGGATGACCTTGGAAGATGAAGTGTAGTACAGTGAAAAAACTTGCAGAGTTATGGTGAAAGGAATCATCTTATGGTGAATGTAGTTAAAGTGTCTTCCTTATGTCAGTCTGTAAACATTTATCCACTTTGCTTATTGCTAAGCAAATTGCTGGATGTTTTAATGAAGGCTGAAATTTGTGATTTTCTTGTATGAATATACAGTAGTATAAAGTATTGATATATTCAAAATGTAATCTGCATTAGTGTCATGTTTTTCTTGATTTTCTAAACCTGAAAATTTTTTCAGCCATGACAGTAGCTCCTATAAAAAAGATAATAAGATATCCTCTTCTTTCTTCATGGTACCCAGGTAGTCACATTTTAAGAGACCTGTAATTCTCATCGGAATTCCAGTTTAATTTGTATTGCATTCTTGTTAATACATCCAACAAGCCCGTTAGCACACAAATACACAGGATATACACACATAGCATAATACAGTATCCATGTTAATCTTGCAGTCTGTAGATAATATATACTGTACGTGTCTATTGTATTTGTGTTGTTTTTTGATTTTGAGAAAAAAACTTTGAAAGCCTGCTGCAGTGCTTGGGTAATAACACACTTAAGGATTTCTAGACACATTTATTGAATTACTAGAGATATTTTTGTTGCATTTTGTCTAAACATTTGACTGGATTTGTTTTAGGTTTTTGAGATTCACTAAATTTCAGACCATTTAGTGTATGGTATTATGTAGTTGTCAATGTATGTATTAAGAAAAAACTATTAGACTAATTTTCCATCCTTTCTTAGTAGTACAGATTTTATAATGTATTTAATGTTATAAATTCTAAGTGCATTTTTCAGTATTAGAATTTGACATGACTTAAGGTAATTTATGGTAGACAAATGCTTCCACACTATTTGCAGTGTAAGTCACATCTTAGAGACCAGAGTTGGTAATTTGTGCGTATTATTTTTCTGAATGCTAACCTTTTTCTTTATATTGTTGATGGGTAACTTTACATGGGGATGGGATTTAAATATGGCCTTATTTGTGTCCATCCAAAGCTTTCCAAAGAGAAGCACATGAGAGGTATGGAGTGAATCATAAACCCACTGTTTCTGTAAAGGTACATGTTACAAACATTTTCACTAAAAATAGAAGTAAAGCACCAATATCCATATTGGAATGGTTCGTCTGTATTGTCTGTAACAGTGCCACAAAAATTATAGCTTGAACCAAAAGTACTGTAGCTTCGTAACTCATCAACTGCAGTGGATAGAACATACTATTTTAAATAAAGAAGCAGTTACATTGTCTTATGTATTTTACAGAATTTTTTTTTTTCCCTTTGATTTTTTTGTAAAACCTCTCTGGTGTTGATATTCTGTACTGGATTCTGAAAGAAATGTCAGTATCAAGGATGAGCCCTATTAATACAAACAAATTAAGGGGATATCAGTTTGTGTCATGTTAGAAAAGAAGAAAGTAAATGAGAAACTCATTTAGGTTGGGAGCATATGCATAGACTATTTTTAGCACAAACATAAAACATTGTGTTATGTACATTAATGTATACACAAGATAGTTATAAAAGAACCTTAAAGCAGCATTAAAAACCACCATTCCACCCTTTTTTAGGGGTGTGTTAACAGAAATTTTAATTTTTACTTATGTTTTCTTATCTTGGAAAGCACCTGTGGGTGAATGATTTTTCAGTGTGGATAGTTAGTGGCACAACAAAAGCAACTGTTACAAAACATACAGTATAGGTGACAGATATGTGCAGCTAGTCACCCCATATTGGAGTTAGTTTTATTTACTGAAAGTAAATTTTTTAAAATAATATAAATTTTATATATGTATATGTAGAGTAACAAAACAGACAAATTAAGGAGAAACTATTTGTACACACAATTGAATTAGAATCCAGAAACCCATGTAAATAAATGTTACATGTACTGTGTAGTCCTTCACAACAAGTCTGAAAGAGGTTCTGTGCATTGACTAATGAAAGTGTCAATTAAGCTGGACATGCCATATCTTAATTTATCAAAAATTTAAAGTTTATGTCCGGTTATAATTACAAATGTTGATGGTTTTGGTAGATACCAGCATAACGTATTTGTACAGTATAATAAAAATATTAATGATTATGTGTTCAGATTTACCTCTGTCGAAACACTTCTTAATAGTCTGCAACTCAAATGGAATCAATAGCAGGTTTTTTTTCTGTTTGTTACAATTTACACAGCACTCCAGGTTATATCCTTAAAGGAGTGGGCTCACTTATTTCATGCAGATCACAAGCAAGGCAACACACAAACTACTTCGAGATATTAATCCACAATTGCAAAATGACATTTCCCATTTTCTTTTGTGACATATTTTATGTTTAAAATTATTCAATTCACAAACTCTTCAAAAGCAGCTGAAATGTCATAATTATACACAAAACCTAAAGCCAATAACATTTTAACATGAAAGGGGCATATTGTTTTTCTGAGTTTACTCTAAATTAAATTCCAACAGTTATCCACCATAGGAAATGCCCAAGATGGAAAGACATTTGTCACTGTGCTCATTTTGTCAACATGCTGGATATTTACTTGTTCATTACTTTAAATGTAAACATGAAGATGTGTATAATAAAATTTACTTGTCCATAGTTGTATAGCAGAATGATAAAATATTCGTACGGCATTTTTAAAGCCAGGCTGTTTGCAATATAAAATCTGCTTCAGTTGTCATGGTTAATAAATGAACAGTAAACATATACATTTCCAGTTATTTGATTTGAATTTCCTTATCTAAGACCTTCAAAAATGAGCTGCAGGAATAGGCATTTGCAAACAGGATACAATTTCACTTTTCAATCAGCATTGACTTGATAGTAAAAATCTAAGCAGTTAACATCCAAACTGTTAAGAATTTAGTAGGAATGTGGCTTCTGTGTGCAATGATATTTGTGGTTTAGACTGATTTTGCCTTCATTACACTCACTGCCTGCTTCATGCACATTCTGAGGGATTTTCTTTTCGGCAAACCTACTGCACAATGTACATATAGTCTTATATTTTGAGTTTTAAATATGCCTAATTTTATGTCACTTTATCCTAAGCACCTTTTACTGCTTCATTTGACAGTTAAACACCATGGGTCAGTCTGAAATATGTTGTTGTTTAGGCAATTTGGGGTGTATAATGTTAATAGTGTATTATCTGTATATTCAAGATAATGTTCATAGTCAATTGTAAAAGAAAGCACTCAGTTAAACAGGGTTGGGTACATTGTGGAAGTCTTTGTGATTTTTACTTCAACACAAAAATGCCATTTTAAGCAGTACTGTTCACAAATTCAGGATTATTTTCAGAATGTTCTTGTGATTCTCATTAATACTAACAACACTTAATGCTTGTAGCACTAAAATTTAGAAACCATCTTCATGGCAGCATTAGCAAAGGAGAACGATTTGGTTCTAGCAGCAACCCTGAGAATATTAAAAACAGTTTTAATTGAAGCCAGACTAAAATGTTCCAGTAAGATGTTTGATTTTAAGATAAAGAACAATTGGTTTATATTTTTTCTTAGTATTGAAACAGTTTTAATTGAAGCTAGACTAAAATGTTCCAGAAAGATGTTTGATTTTAAGATAAGAAAAAATTGGTTTATATTTTTTCTTAGTATTGTGATATAAATAGTACATCTAAAATCAGTCTATAATTCCTAAGAACTTTTAATGTTGATCTCATTTAATTATTGAAAAAGTAAATTTAGGAAGATTCTAATATACTGTACGTTAGGATCAGTAAAGTTGTTGTAGTTATTTTCAAAATGGTCTGGATTTTTCTAAAATCTACTTAGAACTGGTTTTAAAAGGTAGATGTTTGAGTTTCTTTTAAATTCATCATAGAATTTCCTTTGATGTACTAAGATTGGCAGTGTAAGCAGCAACATCATGTGGCTCAGAATCCAGGAGAAAACTGTAGGTACCTGTATTGCCTTTACTGCTGCTGGGAGAAGCTTCCTAAAATTGTATTGGCCAGATTCAGAAAGCTGATGTTTTGATATTATATTATTATTATTATTATGGTGACTTATTATGTATGTGATGTACTATTCTCAATTTTTTACCACGTTTAGCTTATATTAATGAGTATTTTATCACATCAGTCAATCATTCTACATACATTTCCTGGTGTTTAAGAGCGATATGATAAGAAAGCATTTTTACAAATGATACAATTCTGTGTCAGTTAAGGTGGCTTATAGTTTAAGAAGGTAGTGTGGAGAACTGAGGTACAGTTAGGTCCATAAATATTGGACAGAGACAACTTTTTTCTAATTTTGGTTCTGTACATTACCACAGTGAATTTTAAATGAAACAACTCAGATGCAGTTGAAGTGCAGACTTTCAGCTTTAATTCAGTGGGGTGAACAAAACGATTGCATAAAAATGTGAGGCAACTAAAGCATTTTTTAACACAATCCCTTCATTTCAGGGGCTCAAAAGTAATTGGACAAATTAAATAACTGGAAATGTTCATTTCTAATACTTGGTTGAAAACCCTTTGCTGGCAATGACAGCCTGAAGTCTTGAACTCATGGACATCACCAGATGCTGGGTTTCCTCCTTTTTAATGCTCTGCCAGGCCTTTACTGCAGCGGCTTTCAGTTGCTGTTTGTGTGTGGGCCTTTCTGTCTGAAGTTTAGTCTTCAACAAGTGAAATGCATGCTCAATTGGGTTAAGATCAGGTGACTGACTTGGCCATTCAAGAATTTTCCACTTCTTTGCTTTAATAAACTCCTGGGTTGCTTTGGCGGTATGTTTTGGGTCATTGTCCATCTGTATCATGAAATGCCGCCCAATCAATTTGACTGCATTTAGCTGAATTTGAGCAGACAGTTTGTCTCTGAACACCTCAGAATTCATTGGTATGCTTTGGATAATGAGCTGTACCACGCCTTCTCCATACTTTTTTCTTGTCGTCATTCTGGTAGAGGTTGATCTTGGTTTCATCTGTCCAAAGAATGTTTTTCCAGAACTCTGCTGGCTTTTTTCGATGTTCTTTAGCAAAGTCCAATCTAGTCTTTCTGTTCTTGAGGCTTATTAGTGGCTTGCACCTTGCAGTGCACCCTCTGTATTTACTTTCATGCAGTCTTCTCTTTATGGTAGACTTGGATATCAATACGCCTACCCCCTGGAGAGTGTTGTTCACTTGGTTGGCATGCTCTTCACTATGGAAATGATTCTGCGATCATCCACCACTGTTGTCTTGTGTGGACGTCCAGGTCTTTTTGCGTTGCTGAGTTCACCAGTGCTTGCTTTTATTCTCAGGATGTACCAAACTGTAGATTTTGCCACTCGTAATATTGTAGCAATTTCTCGGATGGGTTTTTTCTGTTTTCACAGCTTAAGGATGGCTTCTTTCACCTGCATGGAGAGCTCCTTTGACCGCATGTTGTCTGTTCACAGCAAAATCTTCCACATGGAAGCACCACACCTCAAATCAACTCCAGGCCTTTTATCTGCTTAATTGATAATGACATAACGACGGACTTACCCACACCTGCCCATGAAAATAGCCTTTGAGTCAATTGTCCAATTACTTTTGAGCCCCTGAAATGAAGGGATTGTGTTAAAAAATGCTTTAGTTGCCTCACATTTTTATGCAATCGTTCACCCCACTGAATTAAAGTTGAAAGTCTGCACTTCAACTGCATCTGAGTTGTTTCATTTAAAATTCATTGTGGTGATGTACAGAACCAAAATTAGAAAAAAGTTGTCTCTGTCCAAATATTTATGGACCTAACTGTACATAAATTTGAACAGAGTCTCGTCCTGAAATAAACTAAAATTCAAAATTCATATAGATTGCACAATACTGAGAGCAGAGCTCTTCGAATAATTTAAAGGAAGTGATATAAAAGACCCTGAGGCTTTCAGCACCATGGAAATGTATTGCTGCTGTAGAAATGTAACATTGAAGAATGATTCTGACTTACTTTAATATCTACACTTCTGAAAAATTGTGGTAAATGACAGAAAGCATGTGTTTTTGAAGCAGATATATAGAAAATATGTTAAATTGAATGAAAACTTAAAAAAAAAATCCCAATGAACTGCTAAGTTTATTACTAAGACTAGAATTCAATCAGAATTATCAAGTACAAAATGTATATACAGTATACATACATACAAATATATATACACACTTTAGAGCTCATTGTAGATACACGTTACTGTCTTGAATAAAGTAAAACTAAGATACTATAAACAGAAAAGCATCAATTTACAGAATTGTTCAATAGACTAAAGAATATACATTCCAGAGAAGTGAATACACCAAAACAATAAAGAAGACTTTCTGCTAGAAATTCAAATTAAAGCAGTTATTACTCTGTTGCCATCCCATTTTCAGATTTGTGGTCTGTTTTTCAAAACAGTGACACATAGCTACTGCTGTTAAGACAATCTCCAATATATATTTATAAATATATTTATATATTTATAAATAAATTAATTACAAATACGAGAGAGAATCAAAAAGTAAAGGCAACTTACCCTTATAACGGGTTAACAACAGATAACAGTTATATCACTGCTCCAATTACTCTCCCTGCTGGTTGGTGAACTTCTTGTTTCGCTCCACTAACTTTTTTATTCTGCTCCTGAATCCAGGTGTCTATCACTTCCTTAACTTCATCATCAGAGATGAACCTGCGACCGGATAGAGCTTCTTTAACTGGACCGAAGATGTAATAGTTGCATTGTGCTAGATCAGGCTTGTAAGTGGGATATGGAAGATGTTAAAATAACAGCTGTTTAAGTGCCTCCATAGTTGAGGCTGCTGCTTGAGTAAGTGTGTTGTCATGCAACAGCAAGACTGTTTTTGACAGCCTTCCAGTTTCAGTTTCTTTCTAAGCACAGTACATTACACTGGTCACTGATTTTGTATGTTCTTGAAAATACATAGGAATAGAACCATTGATGTCCCAAAAGAAGATTTTCTTGTTGGTGGACTGTCAATTGATTTTTTTCTTTACTGGAGAAGACAGGTACTACCAATGCATTCTTTTGTCACGTGCTTTCCAGATCACAGTGATGGACCTGTGTGTCATCTCCTGTGACAATCTGCTCCAAAACTCTTGGATGTTCTTCGTAACATTTCAGGAATTAGGTTGCAACCACCACGCAATGTTGCTTGTAAGCCATTTGATTACCCATCTTGTTCAAACTTTACAGTACCCCAAGTCATTGTGCACTGTGGCTTGTACAGATCCATAACTGGTAATCCAAATGTGCAGCAACAGAGGGCAACATAATTCATCAGTCCTCTCTGATGCAGACATTCATCATGTTAATGTGGTCTTGTTGGTGCAAAGTTTATGGTTGACCAGATTGAGCTTTGCTGGTTTCTCTTGTTCTTCCCACTTCAAACCATTGTATCCATTCATAAACATTTTGTCAAGTCTCACTAGGACATGTTGTTAAGTAATGGTGCAATCCTACAGCAGAACATCCATGTTTATTTGACTTTGGCCACAACAAGACTGATGGCAGAGTGCTATGCTGTTGTATTGTGTTACTTTGTATCCACAGCAGTTACTGTGTAATTTTCAAATTGTGATTACTTTTTGATTGACCCTCCTATATGGAAAGTCTTTATATAATAGAATCAATATAGTATAGTGCTGTATAACTACAAAATGTGTAATGTAGTACTGCTACCATAACATGCTCTTGAGGAGACTGACAAAAATCGAACAACATTTACAGAATAATTGCTAAAAAACAAAAAATGAACACTACTACAAGTAGCAAAAAATGGGGTCAAAAATTAAAACTGGCAAAAGAGAGCTTAGCAAGTTACTCAGATGTTTAAGATCAATCACCTGAAAGTGTCTTAAAGGCCAGCGATGTTTGGCCCAATATTGTCAGCGTGTGAAGGAACGAGTGCCAATCAAAACAGAGTTTGTATAAAGCAGGATAAAACATTTGTGTTATTAATTTCAGGTGGGGAGACAGTGTATGTATGAATCTAATAGACCTCGCTTTTTAATAGTGTCCTGTCCTAGTCTTTGCCCCTGAGATGGCGTGCTGTTTCCTAATAGCATAGCTGTGTTATGGTTTGTGCTTTCTGAATTAAATCATGGTTTTAAAGCTCACTATTTGATGGAGTGTATTTGTATATGTTTATGTACAATGATTCTACTTTTAATTGATTTGATTCACCAGTGCATAATAAAGGGAAAGACAAAATAAAGTATAAATCACACCTTCAAATTATAAGCCCATTGAGGAATGAGAGGAATAAGAGTATCATTGATAATTAAAATACTGCCCTTTTAAAAAGTTGCGCAACAGTTGCTTCTTAGACATGGAAACACTTATTTCTCAAATAAATAAACATTTGTAATTATGCTCTTTTTTCCTTTTTCAATAGGCAGTACCAACTTTATTTCACAGATACTGTATATTGAACTTATTGGTATATTGAACTCCTATTCCATTCGTAAACAAATCCGGTAAACATTCTTGAACAGGCCACTGTAGTATTATTTAAAAACAAATCATGTGATATAGTAGACTGTGAATTATTTTATAACTATCATCACCAGAAACTGCTAACTGGAAAAACCAGTAACTTACGGAAACTGAATTTAAAACTGTTATTTAGATGAGAGGCATGAACATTTAAAAATTACAAAATTCTCCACTGGCTTCTGTGCTTGGACTACTCCTTTTAATTTATTTGAATAAAAATGTAATGCTTTAAAATCGATGAATGTCATACAATTGCAAAGACAGCAATCACTGAACAGTGATCAAAAACAATTTTAAGGGTACAGACTACATTTAAAACTGGGATGTGTGCAGACTACTAGGATATGGAACTTTAGTTGTAAATCCAAAATAAAACATGCCTGCCTGGAGAAAACAAAATCTGAAAATTGTTGAGCCTTACATTAGTGCAACCTTCCCAACATATAGGAACTGTGCATAATCATCCAAATAAAAATATATGGTTATATTGTAGAATATTGTCCATTGAACCATTTTTTAGCACACATACTGTTTAGGGTTGCTGGGAGCCTTTGTACCTTAAACACATTACACTTCCTTTGTGTGCCGCTGGAGCACAGGCAAGTAACTTACTCAGGTTTGTACAGTGATTTGAGGGTTGGAATTGAACCAACAGCCTTACTGTTTAAAGTCAAACACTTTAGCCACCAATCTGTTAGTCAACACCTTTTTCTCAGAATATATAATGTACTTCGAGTATTTATGCAGTTTCCATCAGAAATACAAAACATGCATTAGCTTGAGTATTTATACAGGGAATGAGGCCAAGAGCAATGCATAGTTAAAGGGCACGTCCAAGCTAATTTAACGACACTCATTTTTAGACTGAGGTGGGCTCGATTTACTGATTTTCTTTAGGTAACCCACTTTGTAAATTTTACAGGATTGGTGTTTTCAAAACACTGACAATGGAGTGTTCGGCAAACTAACACAGCTTCACTCACACTTGCACTGCCTCCTGGGTTTGGTCATACAGTTTCGTATAGTTAACTCACACTGTGTGGTTTTTTTCTTCCTGACTGCATATGTATATTTTTTATTGTATTATATGGTATAAATTCCCTTGTATACAACTTTCTAAGAGTTCTTACTATACAATAAAGTGAGTGATTTACTGTAAAATAAGTATTTGTTGATTTGCCAGAAGTGTTGTTAAAAGCTCTTTATCACCTTTAGCAAGAATGTATAAACAGGCTACATTCTTCACCCTGACTCCAGTTAGAGCTGTAAAGTGTGTGCATGTGATAATCTTTGACAATCTCCACTCTGCTTATAGTCCTATTATTATAAAAAATATTCATGTGATCATGTAATTCATTTGTTTTTACGTTTCCTGAATCCATAAGGGATTATTCACTTTTAGACTTTTTCAATGTGTCGTGTAAATTTAGAGCAGAAGATCTGCTTCCCTTTATTTACTCATAAATACTATGCTTCTCCTAAACCTAGAAGCTTAGAAACTCCAATCACATTCAAAGTAGAGTACGAGAATACTTTGTATATGCCTATTTTGTGAGTTCTCCACTGAATAGAAGATTATTATCACACAAAACCATTGATTGGAAATATTCAAGTTCATTGTTAACCACTAAGTGAATGAAAGAAGTGTCTGTAAAATCTGATCAAACAGTTCACAGAATGCATGAGCATCTAAATTCCAAAGGCCATTCTGCAAAAGGCAAACACTTCCATCAGCATTAACCATTTTCTAATCAGTACAGATACAAACTAGTGAAATGCTGGAGCAAGGTGTTCAAAGTCATAATGAAAATCTAACATCTAATGACGACAAAGTACAATTGTGAAGAAATAAATGAAAGAAATGCACATGAACAAATGGCATAAAACGTCATCTGAAAAGCATATTGGAAGGTAAGCAATGATTTGGGCTTCCATGTCCACCTATGGAGCTTGTTCCCTCAGCTTTAATAATAGTTTAAGGGTTATTTCTGTCTACCTGTTCATGAGATACTGGACTCAGACTCATTAGCCAGTGTTGCTGCTTTCAGAGTTCATCGGTTAACAAAATTCTTTCCCTTAAATATTCTCTAGATCTACCCTCATTTTCCTTCAGAACCAAATTCGTAACCCCCAGCCCCATTGCAGTTTAAACACTGTGTTTGTCTATTCTGAAGATCTCATTTAATGTAATCTTAATGACTGGAGAGATCACCATATTACATTTATAGTAATTCACTGTTATTGCAGCGAGTCTAATAGTATGGTAACCCTGAACCATTATCCTGCAGAATAAATGGCTATTTTGAGATGGATGCACATCTGCCGTTAAGGTATATGTCTAACTGGCAAAAATAACCTGTGGATATATTAAAACACCAACTAAAAATTACAGTAAAGTGTTGGCAAATATTTCAAAAGGACAGCCTTAGCTTGTGGTTAGCTTAATTTAATTGTCGTCATTATCTTTCTGTTTGTCCTTTTGAGTGTCAAAGTATCAACAGAGTGAGCTGAGCTGAGCAGGCCTCTCTGTCCTCAGCCACTTTCTTCAAGACTTGCCTGAGAATGCCCAGATACTTCCTGCAGCAGATATGACCTCTCCAGTGTGTCCTTGGTCTACCCCTGTCTCTTCTCCAGAAGATCATGCCTTGTACACCTCCCATGGAAGGATTCCAGGGGCCATCCTAACTACATGTTAAACGGTCTCCTCTTGATCTGAAGAATAACCAGTTCAGCTCCAATATTGCAAGCTCCTTTACTCTGTCATTGCAGCTGACCCAACTAGCCCTGCACATAAACATTATTTTCACTTCTTGTACATGTAATCTCATGTTCAAAATCACTAACAAAAACTTGTGATAATAAGTAAGAATGGGCCTGTAAACTGACCAATGGCCAGCTTCATCTGCAGACTTAGCAGCTTAACCGCCATGTTCTGGAACAATGTTCAGAAAATTGATCACATCTACCCTTACTCGTGAACAAAACTGTGTGGTACTCTTCCACATGCACCAGCTAGTGCACTGATTTATATTTGACATGTAACTGTATACATGCATAGATGAAGTACGCCAGGAAGAGTTGAGGTAAACTCTATTTCAAGAAAGAAAATGGCCTCAGCCGTGGTTCTTTTTAATGCTGCCTAGCTGAAGTTTCATCTCTATTGGTCCAATAATGAAGTGGCTGGTTTATATACAGGGTTCTCCAGAAGGACTGGGACTTCTGGGTCAGATGGCAAGTGAAGTTACAGTCATATGAAAAAGTTTGGGAACCCCTCTCAGCCTGCATTTACTCTACTTTCAACAAAAAAGATAACAGTGGTATGTATTTCATTTCCTAGGAACATCCGAGTACTGGGGTGTTTTCCAAACAAAGATTTTTAGTGAAGCAGTATTTCGTTTTATGAAATTAAATCAAATGTGAAAAACTGGCTGTGCAAAAATTTTGGTACCCTTGTAATTTTGCTGATTTGAATGCATGTAACTGCTCAATACTGATTACTTGCAACATCAAATTGGTTGGATTAGCTCGTTAAGCCTTGAACGTCATAGACAGGTGTGTCCAATCATGAGAAAAGGTATTTAAGGTGGTCAATTGCAAGTTGTGCTTCCCTTTGACTCTCCTCTGAAGAGTGACAGCATGAGATCCTCAAAGCAACTCTCAAAAGATCTGAAAACAAAGATTGTTCAGTATTATGGTTTAGGGGAAGGCTACAAAAAGCTATCTCAGAGGTTTAAACTGTCAGTTTCAACTGTAAGGAATGTAATCAGGGAATGGAAGGCTACAGGCACGGTTGCTGTTAAACTCAGGTTTGGCAGACCAAGAAAAATACAGGAGCGGCATAGGATTGTGAGAATGGTTACAGACAACCCACAGATCACCTCCAAAGACCTGCAAGAACATCTGCAGATGGTGTATCTGAACATCATTCTACAATTCAATGCAATTTGCACAAACAACATCTGTATGGCAGGGTGATGAGAAAGAAGTCCTTTCTGCACCCATGCCAAAACAGAGTCACTTGTTGTATGCAAATGCTCATTTAGACAAGCCAGATTCATTTTGGAACAAAGTGCTTTGGACTGATGAGACAAAAATTGAGTTATTTGGTCATGGCGGAAGAAGAACACCACATTCCAAGAAAATCACCTGCTACCTACTGTCAAATTTGGTGGAGGTTCCATCATGCTGTGTGGCTAGTTCAGGCACTGGGGCCCTTGTTAAAGTCGAGGGTCGGATGAATTCAACCCAGTATCAACAAATTTGTCAGGATAATGTTCAAGCATCAGTCACAAAGTTGAAGTTACGCAGGGGTTGGATATTCAAACAAGACAATGACCTAAAACACAGTTCAAAATCTACAAAGGCATTCAAGCAGAGGGAGAAGTACAATGTTCTGGAATGGTCATCACAGTCCCCTGACTTGAATATCATCGAAAATCTATGGGATGATTTGAAGCAGGCGGTCCATGCTCGGCAGCCATCAAATTTAACTGAACTGGAGAGATTTTGTATGGAAGAATTGTCAAATATACCTCCATCCAGAATCCAGACAATCATCAAAGGCTATAGGAGGCGTCTAGAGGCTGTTATATTTGCAAAAGGAGGCTCAACTAAGTATTGATGTAATATCTCTGTTGGGGTACCCAGATTTATGCACCTGTCTACTTTTGTTATGATACATATTGCATATTTTCTGTTAATCCAATAAACCGTGTCACTGCTGAAATACTACTGTTTCCATAAGGCATGTCATATATTAAAAGGATGTTGCTACTTTGAAAGCTCAGCCAATGATAAACAAAAATCCAAAGAATTAAGGGGGGTTCCCAAACTTTTTCATATGACTGTAGGTATCTCCTGGAACTTGCCATTCAGTGCCACATATGGAAAGGGAGAAGGTGTTAGCAACAGCACCCTCTCTCGAAGTGTAGTGGGACTGCTTACCTTTCAAGATCCTTGGCACACGTGTGTGACAGGATATAACCCAGAGAGCTCTTTCTGAATATGATGAGTTCTATATTTCAGTAGCCTAGCATTGACTTTACTACAGAAGCTCAGTAGTGTGAGGTCTCTTCATAATTCAAAAACACCTTCTTTATCGCCACTTAGGTCAGCCAGTTTTCAGCCCCTGCCCTTGCCTTCCAAACAACAGTGAAGAGCTATTTTACCCAAATCAGCCTGGTAATATGAAGTGGTTTTAGCATTTCCTTTTGGATATCATTTCATTTTTAACTACATTAGCAAACACAGAGCAGACCCAAATACAAATAGGCCTTCTAGCATGGCCTTCTTCAAGGAGAGTGTGTTTACATGGTTTGTGAGTTCCTCAAAGGGTTTCTTCTTTGCTTGATGACACATTGTATGGCCAAAACTATGTGGACTCCCCTCCAAATTACTAAGTTCAGATGTTTCAGATGCACCCATTATTAACAGGGTGCACACAACCTTGCGGCCTCATAACAGTAGAATGGATTTTACTGAAAGGCTCCATGACTTTAAACTGTCACTGTCATAGGATGTCACCTTTGCCACGAGTCAATACATAAAATTTCTGCTTTGCTAGATCTGCCCTGGTCAACTCTAAGTGCTATTATCATGAAGTGAAAGTGTCTGGGACAGGGGTGTCCAGCTCCAATCCTGGAGGGCTGCAGTAGCTGCAGATTTTCATTCTAACCCTTTTCTTTATTAATGACATGTTTTTGCTGCTAATTAATTACTGTTCCCTTCATTTGAATTGACTTGCTGTTTAAGATTTAGAGCCCTCAGTTGCTTCTTTTGTTCCTTAATTTACAAGCCAAACAATGAGAAGCCAAACGCGTCAAAACATGACTGGCAAATCTGTGTCCATCACACGATTCATGAAAATTAAGAAAGGTGAAGGTCTCAGTAATGTTGATCTGCTCGGGTCTACAAAACATTTTGTTGGTGCGGCAGAATGAGAGCACCAACAAGCCATGGAAGTACATAACGAGTTAAAGTAAAAATAGGAATCACATTCTAATTATGAAAATGGTTGGAGTTTGGGGCCGTCAGCTTGGCAGGTCATCTGTTGCCTCACTTCACATCTCATTTTTATTTGGCTGCCATTTAAGGATACAGGAAGCAATTCAGAGGACTATTAAATAACAAAGTCAATTAAAATGAAAGGAAAATAAGTCAACTAACAGAAGAAATTGGTTGCCAATCCACTGCGGCCCTCCAGGATTGGAGTTGGACACCCCTGGTCTAGGAGTAACAACAGCTCAATCATAAGACTACGCAAAAGAGGCTTCCGAGTTCTGAAGGGCACAGCACGTAAAGATTACCTGTCTTCTGTTGCATCCCTCAAAACAGAGTTCCAAACTACTTCTGTAAACAACATCCGCTCTATAACTGGGTTTCCATGGCTAAGCAGCTGTATCCAAGTCATAAGATGTGCAATGTGAAGAGCCAGTTGTAGTAGAGTAAAGCACAGTACCATTGGTGTCTGGAGCAGGGCAAATGCGCCCTCTGGAATGATGAATCATACTTCTGATGGATAAATCTGGATTTGGTGGTTTCAGGAGAATGCAACCTTCTGGACTACACAGTGTAAAGTTTGGTGGAGGGCGGATAATGGTCTGGGGCTGTTTTCAGGGTTTAGTCTAGGCACCTTGGCTCATGTGAGGGGTACTGTTAATGCCCAGGATACAAAAGCATTTTAGACAAGTGTGTCCTTCCAACTTTGTGGTAACAGTTTGAAGAAGGTCCTTTTCTGTCCCAGAACTACTGTACCCATGTGCACAAAGTCTGATGAATTTGCTGTAGAGGAACTTGGGTGGCGTGCACAGATCACTACTGAAAACCTTTGGCATGAATTGGAGCACCAATTGTAAGCCAGGTCTTTCCGTCCAGCATTAGAAGTTGACCTCACAAATGCTCTTTTAGTTGAATGGGCACAAATTCCAACAGCCATACTCCAAACTCTTGTGGAAAGCCTTCCCAGAAGAGTGGAGGACCAACTCTATGGGAATGGCATTGTATAAATAAAATGTATTATTATCATTAATGCCTATGGTTTTGTAATAGGATGTCCAACAAGCTCATATAAAGTACAGTATATCCTGGTGAGGTCAATGTTTCCCATCATATCATAGAGCATAATAATACTGGTGAATTCAAACCTTTGGTCCAATATGCTATGATTAATTTCTAGGTGACGCTGCTTCTGCACTCTTCAATCAGGCAAGTCATAATTAGTTAGCAAATAAATATTTATTTGTTTTGCTCAGGTGAGAGACTCAATTTTTTCTATCATCCTGTATAAGGATTTACAATGTACATTATTTTAAAATCGATTCTGTTTAGATCTTAACAGATTGCATAACTATTGATAAATTTGATTTTTAATCATTAACAGGTTATGAACAAGCATTGGGAGCTGGAATATCTTCCTGCACAAAAAGCACATAAAGTGGATTCAAAAAGTATTCAGACCCCTTCACTTTTTTCACATTTTGCTTTGGTGCAGCCTTGTGCTACAGTCATTTAAATTCAGTTTTTTCTCCACATAAAGAAACAGAATGACAAAAGCAAAATCAGGATGATAGGCATTTTATATATATATTTTTAATAAAAAACAAATGTCACATTGACAGAAATATTCCGATCCTTTACTCAGTACTTAGTCAGTGCAACTTTAGCATACAGCTTGGAATCTTCTATCACACAACAAGCTTTGCACATCTGGGTTTGGAGATTTTCTCCCATACTTCTTCTGTAGATCATCTCAAGCTCTGTCAGACTTGATGGAGACTTTTGGTGAACAGCTATTTCCAGGTCTCTCCAGAGACGTTCAATTCTGATCAAGTCCAGTTTCCGTCTGGGCAACTCAAGGACATTCCCAGAGTTGTCCCTAAGTCACTCCTGTGTTGTCTTTGATATTGTACTTAGAGTCATTTTCCTTTTGGAAAGTGAGCTCTTGGCCTAGGCTGAGATTCAGAGATCTCAGTAGCAAGTTTTCATTAAGGATATCTCTGTAGTTTACTAAGTTCAGCTTTCCCTCAACCTTATATAGTCTCCCAGTACCTACCACTAAAAAACAACCTTAAAGTATGATACTGCCACCTCCATCCTTTGCTGCTGGAGTGATACTACACATGTGATGAGTGCTGCCTAGATTTCTCCAGACATGATGCTTAGAATTGAGCCTGAACTGGTCAGTCTTGGCTTTATCAGACTGGAGCATGTTGTTTCTCATGATCTGTGAGTTCTTTAGATACCCTTTTGCAAATTCAAAGTCTGATTCCATTTGTCATTTACTGATTAGAGACTTCTGTCTGGCCATTCTGCCATAAAGCTCAGATAAGTGGAGTGTTGCAGGGTTTTTTGTCATTTGTAGGTGTCTCCACTCTCCACACGGGATCTCTGGAGCTCAGTCACACTGATCATTGGGTTCTTCATCATCTCCCTTACCATGGCCCTTCTCCTGACTTTGTTGAGGCAGCCAACTATAGGAAGACTCATGGTTGTTCCAAACTTCTTCCACTTAAGAATTATGTAGGCCACTGTGCTCGTGGGAGCCTTCACTGCTGCAGGAATATCTTTGTTGCCTTCCTCAGATCTGTGCCTCGACACAATCCTGTCTCTAACTCATACAGGCAGTTCCTTCAACCACATGGCTTGTTTTTTGCTCTGATACACATTCTTAACTGTGGAAACCTATATAGGCAGGTATGTGAATTTGCCAGTCATGTCCAGTCTATTGAATTGACCAAATGTGAACTCTAAACAAGGTATGGAAACATCACAATGATAATCAATATAAAGGGATGCACTTTCAAGTGTCATGGCAAAGGGTCTGAATATGTTTTCCAAAATTCATCCAGCCATTATCCAACCCACTATATCCTAACTACAGGGTCATGGGGATCTGCTGGAGCCAACACAGAGTGCAAGGCAGGAAACAAACCCCAGGCAGTGCACCAGCCCACTGCATTTTCCAAAATTCAGTTTATTTATTTATTTTTGGTATTGCGCACTGGCTGAAGATACTCCAAATAAAATCTTTTTTATATCTGCACACCCCATTATGAACAGCAAAAGTTGTAATGTGGTGTGGTTCAGGAGTTAGCTCAAGTTGGTGACACCCACATTTCACATCTACTTTACTGAACACCACAGAGGCACTTTCAAATTTCATTGGGTAATGCTCCCTGACAATTGTACAATTTGGTTGTCACATTTTGATTCAAAGTCTCATTTCTGGGTTTGCTTTTGGCACTATAACCATTGGATTAACCCATCGGCAATTCACTAGTTTGGTGGCAGAATTGGCACTCCAGCCACCATAAAAAACCTCCATCTGAACTACTGTGGTGCTGAGGTTTCACCCCATTGCATGGCTGCACTCGGGTCCTAATCTGGGATCCTGAGTTGGTTTGTCATGTGGTGGGTGCTCTTAACCTCCGCCTCCTCCCCCTCTTCCTCCTCCATTAAATAGTTCAATAATATCCAAATGTATCAACACTTTAATTCTCTTCTTAACAGTTTCTCTCAAATTAAATGGTATTCACCTAAGAGGTTTGGCTACTGGCTTTAACATTATAATCTACTCTATATATATATTGTGGTGGATTGCCGGCTTATTTCTCCGGCCCTCACCCCCAGGCCGCTAGGAGGAGCTCTCCCAGCAGCATGGACATGCCCCGAGTTCCAGCAGGGCCTCATGGACTATGTAGTTTTTATACACAGCCCTGCTGGATACCTTGGGGGCCACCAGGCATCGCTGTAGGGGGGGCTCATAGGCTCGCATGTGCCCTATAACCCGGGAGTACGTCATGGTCACGTGACAGGAAGAAACGACGTGCTCCCGGGTTGAAGAAAAGGACTGTTTACCCTGACCCGGAAGGGAAAAGGAACTGTGGACTGTTGAACGGGAACACCTCTGGGTCAGGGTGTATAAAAGGACTCTGGGAAGCCCAGTACACTGAGCTGAGCTGGGAGGAAGGGTGGCAAAGTGTCTGGGAGTGTGGAGGATTGATTATTGATTATTATTGTTTGTTATTGAGTATTGTGGAGAGGAGGGTGCTTGGTGCACATTATTATTATATAATAAATAATAATTGGACTTTTATCTGGTGTCTGACGTCTGATCCAAGGGTTCAAGGGGTCACGGAGACCTCAAGCTTTCACAATATATATATATATATATATATATTTTTTTTTTTTTGTTCCTAAACCTAAAATGCAATGTTTTTATGTCATGTTTTTTGTCACTATTAAATGAGGCTTATTTTAAAACCTACATATATATGTTTGGTATCATTCTTTTCAGAATTTATCGAACTTTAATGTGATGTTGTTATTGATTGATGTGATGTTAATGATTTTCAGATTCTTATTCATTTTTTAAATTATAAACTAAAAAATATCAAGAACTCATGTCCCACAAAACGAGACTTTGTGCCAAAAGATTTAACCACACCAGGGGCCGGAAATAAAAAACAAAGAGTAGGACAGCTGCTGTACAGGGTTTTAAATGTTTGAAGCGCCGCACAAGATGCAGCTGATCGAGCGAAGAGGAGATTTAAAAAAAAAAACACAAAAAAAAAAAACTGTATTTGTTTCCCATTGTATCACCATTTTCAGATGAGCAATCGTGTCTCCTCTCCTTCAGCCCCCCTCTTCACAACGCGAGCGGCAGAGACGCTAAGTGGCTGGCGCGTAGTGCAGGCTTTTGGTGAGCGAAGCGAGCAGGGGGAACCCCCTAGTCAATATAGAAAACTAAACTACCCCACACTTTAGAATACTCACAGGTATTCTGTTTTAGATCCGTTACAGCTGCAAAAAATGATGTCTACTTTTAGCACACCAAGCTTTGTGGCTGTCTCTTTGACTAAGAGTGAATCTCCGCTCCTTTTGATAAGAACAAACTCTGCATACTCAGTGTGGACTCTTACCTTGACCTCACAATTAAAAGCTCCTTTTACAGGGAATGTCTGTTTAGATGAGTAAGTAAACATCTTCTTCTCTGACATCTAATGTGCTCATGTTTAAGTTCTTCACAGGTTTTTTTCAGCAATGTTACAGGTTGCACCACAGAATTTAAACTCAGAATTAAGCATTTTAAGTTTAATAGCACCTAGGCAAACATTGAGTCATTCTGACCTGTCATTTTTCAGTAACAGACATACTCTGTCTCTCAACTTTTTGCGACTCTTTGTCCTGCACATTTTTGAGAAATGATCTTCCTATTGCACTTGTGATATGTATGACATCATGCTGGACATTTCGTGTCTCTGCCCAAGTGGTCTATATTTCCACATCTGTAGCATTGCTTATCTGTTTTATATTCTCAAAATTGTGTTTGCTCCTTTATTTTCTCTCATTTTACCTTGTGCTACAGGTGTTGCTGCCATTTGCTCTTCTGTCTTCTTGCTTAAGGATGCCACCTCCACCGCACGAGTGAGTGTGAGCTTCAAAAAGCCATTGATGCCCATAAACAGAAGAACATTTACTTACAATTGCATCTCTAATTTGGTTTTCTGGGTCTCCCTCAAAAACACAGTTTCTAACAGAATGCCCGAGTCAAGTTGCAAGCTCCTGTACAGCCTCTCCTGTTTTGTGTAAAGGTTTGGTGAAAAGACTGGTGTGTGGATGCTGCGTTGACTTGCAAAATAAAGTAGAGACTGCTTCTTCATAGTCCACCTCAGTTCCTGCATTTGGTAAAGTTGGGAAAATGTCTTGTACATCCGGACCAGTGTGATGCAGGAGTAAGGCTCACCATGGTTTTCTAACTGCATTCTCCACATTATCTGCAATAATGAGTCCTCTGTCTGCAAAAAGCTCAAAAGTAGTTAGCCATCTTGTCCATCTCGGCCCCAGTGTTGCCAGATCTGTGTCACAATCTGACTTTGTGACACTAGCTTTATCCAAGGCTGAAATCAACTAAAATGTTCTTAGTATAAGCTTGGAGTTGTGCAATTAACTATCTTTGTTGCCAATGTTTGATACAAATACCTTAAAGCATGAATTAGGTATTCTGAACTGAATCAGTCTCTTAAACTATTTTGACATATTTATTCTCCCTGAGCCTTTCCATAATCCAGGGGTGTCGAACTCCAGGCCTGGAGGGCCACAGTGGTTGCATGTTTTCATTCTAACCCTTTTCCTAATCACTGACCAGTTTTCATTGCTAATTAACTCATTTTAATAGCCCTGTTTTTAAGGATTCAGTCCTCTGAATTTATTCCTTTCTTCATTAAATGAGAGCCAAACAGAAATGAGATGTGAAACAAGCCGACAGATGACCAGCTAAATTGGGATTTCAAACTCCACCCAATTTTCACTCCAACTAGTCACTTAATGAAAAGCTGATTCTTGCTGTTAATTAAACTCGTTATTTAATTCCACAGCTTGTTGCTGCTCTCATTCTGCCATGGCAGACATTTCTAAAACTGTTGATTTTCTTTTTTTCTAAGAACATTGTCAAAATGTTTTGGTGACCTGAGCGATCATCCTTACTGAGACCTTCACCTTTCTTTATTTTCAGATATTATGTGCTGAGCACAGGTGAGCTGGTCATGTGGCGGCTTGTTTTGTGTCTCATTATTGTTTGGCTGCTAATTAAGGAAAAAGAGACAACTAAGGGGTCTGAGTCAAGTTAATTAAAACCAAAGCAAAAGAAGTTAATTATCAGCAAAAACTGGTCACAAATGAAGAAGAAGGATAGAATGAAAACCTGCAGCCACTGCGGCCCTCCAGGACCAGAGTTCGACACCTGTGCCATAATCAAACAGCAGCATTACTTAAAGAGACATACACCATCTTAATAAATGGTAGGTATGACAAGTGTAACAATGGCATGGCTGCGATATTTGTGAAAGGTGAAAAGAGAAGAAGATTGGCAAGGATCTGGGTCTATCGAAGCAGTACAGGCAAATAGGGCAAGGGCACCTTCCTTATTTAATGTGTATAGAAGAGAGAAAGCCGTGGATATGTGGAGCACACCTACCCTTTGGGGGAACACGACAAATACAACAGGTTGTTTAGAACAGGTTTTACAAAGCTATAATATAAATTGCCAGGATGCCTTGTACTTGCATTGCAGCGATCAAAACCTCTTGAAAAAACTGTTGTATCCAAAATACTTGAAACATTAATCTTAAGCATGTTTGGTTGTCTTATCTATCTTATTTAAATGTACAGCTATTATTGAATGAAATTACTATGATCATGCACAGAACATACATTAGAACACTCTAGACGAGAACAGGCCATTCAGCCCAACAAAGCTCGCCAGTCCTATCCACTTATTTCTTCCAAAAAAACATTGTCTGGTTTTGAAAGACCCTAACGTCTTACTGTCTACCACACTACTTGGTAGCTTATTCCAAGTGTCTATCGTTCTTTGTGTAAAGAAAAATTTCCTAATGTTTGTGTGTAGAGAAAAGCCAAGCAAAATGACACCTTTTATTGGCTAACTAGAAAGATTACAATATGCAAGCTTTCGAGGCAACTCAGGCCCCTTCTTCAGGCAAGATGTAATTACATCTTGCCTGAAGAAGGGGCCTGAGTTGCCTCGAAAGCTTGCATATTGTAATCTTTTTAGTTAGCCAATAAAAGGTGTCATTTTGCTTGGCTTTTCTCTACATTCATAATGGCTAACACGGTACAACACCCTAGTACTACTAATGTTTGTGTGAAATTTTCCCTTAACAAGTTTCCAACTGTGTCCCCGTGTTCTTGATGAACTCATTTTAAAATAACAATCTCGATCCACTGTACTAATTCCCTTCATAATTTTAAACACTTCAATCATGTCACCTCTTAATCTTCTTTTGCTTACACTGTAAAGGCTCAGCTCTTTTAATCTTTCCTCATAATTCAACCCCTGTAGCCCTGGAATCAGCCTAGTCGCTCTTCTCTGGACTTTCTAGCGCTGCTATGTCCTTTTTGTAGCCTGGAGACCAAAACTGCACACAGTACTCAAGATGAGGCCTCACCAGTGCATTATAAAGGTGGAGAATAACCTCCTTGGACTTGTACTCCACACATCGTGCTATATATCCTAACATTCTGTTAGCCTTCTTAATGGCTTCTGAACACTGTCGGGAAGTCGATAGCTTAGAGTCCACTATGACTCCTAAATCCTTCTCATAAGGAGTACTCTCGATTTTCCGACCGCCCATTGTGTATTCAAACCTCACATTTTTACTTCCTATATGTAATACTTTACATTTACTGACATTAAATTTCATCTGCCACAAATCTGCCCAACCCTGTATGCTATCCAAGTCCTTCTGTAATGATATAACGGATTCCAAATTATCTGCTAATCCACCTATCTTGGTATCATCTGCAAACTTAACCATCCATCTATTATCCAACCTGCTATATCCGAACACAGGGTCACGGGGGTCTGCTGGAGCCAATCCCAGCCAACACAGGGCGCAAGGCAGGAAACAAACCCCAGGCAGGGCGCCAGCCCACCTCAGAAACTTAACCAGCTTATTACTTATATTCCTAACTAAATCATTTATATATATTAAAAAATAGCAGCGGCCTTAGCACTGACCCCTGTGGAACACCACTCTTAACATCGGCCAGTTCTGATGAGGTTCCTCGCACCATCACCCTCTGCTTCCTGTGTCTAAGCCAATTCTGCACCCATCTAAAAACATCACCCTGAACTCCTACTTCTTTTAATTTGATGCCCAACCTCTCATGTGGCACCTTATCAAATGCTTTCTGAAAGTCCAGATAAATAATATCATAAGCTCCACTTTGATCGTATCCTTTTGTTGCCTCTTCATAGAATTCCAGCATATTAGTAAAACATGACCTCCCTCTTCTGAATCCATGCTGACTGTTCAGAATAAGTTCTGTCCTTGCCAGGTGTTGCTCAATCTTATCCTTAATAATTCCTTCCATTAATTTTCCTGTGATGCATGTTAAGCTTACTGGCCCATAGTTGCTTGGATCTGCCCTGTCACCCTTTTTATATAATGGGATGATATTTTCTGTTTTCCAGTCCTTTGGAATCTCACCAGTGCGCAGTGACTTCCTAAAAATATGTGTCATGGGTTTATATATGTACTCGCTAACCTCCTTAAGAACTCGAGGATAAATACTATCTGGTCCAGGGGCCTCATGTATAAACGATGCGTATGCACAGAAATGTTGCGTAAGAATGTTTCCACGTTCAAATCGCGATGTATAAAACCTACACTTGGCATAAAGCCACGCACTTTTCCACGGTAGCTCATACCCTGTTGTACGCAAGTTCTCCGCTCGGTTTTGCAGACTGGCGGCATCCAGCATCAAAGCAGTGCTACTGTTCCTGTGTGGTTACCCTTTCTTTTTTAGATCTACATCCCTGACGCGCAGGGCCGGATTTTCCTATAGGCTAACTAGGCTTCAGCCTAGGGCCTCAAGATCAAGAGGGGCCTACATTCAAATTGTTAGCAAAATTTTATTATCTCTCATGTAATTTACAAACTTAAAAATGGAAGGTGAAAGGGCCTCATAAGTGGAATAGCCTAGGGCCTCTTTTCGTATAAATCCGGCCCTGCTGATGCGGCTTTATAAATACAATGAAATTAACCGCATATTATTTATAAGTTTAATGCATCTGATTGTAATTAACCTGAAACAATATAATGGTCCACGGTATGGTCAAACTATTCTAAATACCATAACTGCTTTAGCGTTGTTACTCTCACTGCACCTTCTTCTTCTGTCAGCTGCTCCCGTTAGGGGTTGCCACAACAGATCATCTTCTTCCATATTACTCGCACTGCACCACTCTGAGTATTTATATCACTGTATCTGAGTGTGAATCACAGATCTACAGCGACTGGAAAGAGAATTATCGGTATACAGCATCAAGCACTCGCTGCCTTAGCCATTCGCTATTTGAACTGCTCTCATCCGACCAACGCTTCACAGCCTTTCCTGTTCGGACCTCGCGGTTCACAAACAGTTTCATCCCAAGAACTATACACGCACACAATCAGTCCATCAAGTGCTCCTTGTAGAACTGTTTGTACTTGCAAGTTACCGTGAGGTAATTGTACTTACAATACAGTTATAATATTGCACAACCTGAGCCACTTTATAAAGCACGTATGTACATATGATGACGATATCATTTTTAAGATAAAATGCAGCAAATTATGCTGATTATATTATACAGATAAAACTTTAACTACACGGTGCCGCAGCGCTAGCGAGCTTGAGCTTCGTTCACGGTTTGTTCCTGCCTCGCGCTGTTTTCATGCTGTGGCTGGCACGACACTGGAAGGATAGATAGATAGAATAATTAAATATTACGAAGATATTTCGATGTTCTTTAAAAGTTTTGAAGAATCGGCGTTCTAAGCTTACAGATGGCTTAACGTCTATTACAGAGCTGATTGTGTGGCGATTGGGTATTTGGAGAAAGGAAAGTAAGGACAGGAATTGGGGGTTAGTACGTTTGAAAGAGACAGTACTGCTGCAATAAAGCATTTCATTGAAGGTTGCGCATGGCGCAGCAAGCATCTTGCTGTAAGACATGAACAATCACTGCGCCACCGTGTTCCCATGTTTAATAACATGCTTTAACTCCCATCATCATGAAAATGATATCACATATACTTCTCAGTATTTGAATTACTCAGAGAGCTGTAATATTACGAACGTAATGGATTCTGTGTCCTGTTGGAGGAAGAGCACATAGTGATTCAGGCACATAGAGCACATATAAGATCAAATACAAAACAAAGCATTTAACGTGCTACTTTAGTTACGATGGGATTTGAGAAACTAATAAATTAAACGATTTTAAGATGAAGTTTATGATGTTCTACTTTAATGACAAAATAAACTACGTGATTAAAGTGGAAATTTCGAGATTAAAGTTGACATTTCATGCTTTTTTCACACTGTGTGCCTTTTTTTTCACTGTACCCTAATAAGCTTTCATATGACACTCAGACGGTGGGCTACGAGTCGCCTTTTCACGCTGACTTTGATATGTGACAACTTTTTTATTTCGGGCACTGTGCAACTTTGTGAAATTGAGCTTTCGAGTTTCTCCGACACGCTATGTCACTCGATCAACTTCCTTTTGTTGCTTATATAACTGTTTAAACCAACAAATAGTACGTTTTTCTTTGCCTCCATTTGGTATTCGCTGAAATTCTTCTATTTTTCCTTGTAGCCTACTTTTGCCATTGCCTTTTCACAGAACGCTGAGTTTAAGGACTATTTATATTGATTTGTGTGGGCGAAAGAAATTGCAGACTCGACAGCAGGTGATGTTTTTCACAAGTTCTTGTTTATTCTACATCAGGAGTCACAGAAAGTAGAGAGCCAGAGAGCACAGTCCGTCGCAGCAGTCTGTTCCTCTGAACCCTGAACAACGGCTAAGGGGAGCTTTAAATACCCCTCTATCTTATGATTCTGTAAATGATGTAATATCTGAACTAGACATTATCTAAGTTCCCCTTAAAACATACAGGCGCCTTGCACATATGTCCTGCAATCTTATGATCTTTCTTCTTTCCTGAGCCATGTACTTTGAGGAAATTAGGCATTGGGTAACATATTTTTGTCAGTTCAATAAATCAAGCTTTCTTTTTTACTGGCAGAGCACTGTTATGAAACTTAGTTACCAAATACACAGGGCACATGGTGCCGAGGAGAACACTCTTCTTCTACATTCCCCCCTTTTGAACAAACAAAAATATGGGTTAAATAGAAGCAGAATGGGGAAGAGTAGGAGAAGGGGAGGGAGTGGAAGTAGAGGAAGAGAATTGGAGCATACGTTCTTCATATAACATATAAGCCTTGGCCATGGTGGCAGTGAAATATTTGGACACAATATATCGTATCAGGAGGACAATACAGCAAGCAACTAGTAAGAGGATCAGAAAAGCAACAGCCAGAGAAATAGAAACATTCATTATTTTAACAGAAGTCTGTTGCAAATCAGGAGGAAAGGAAAGAGAAGTCTGGGAGGTATTAGCGGCAGGGTGGAGACGACAGTGGTTGGAATTATTAGTAACCTTAATTTGAAAAAGTCCTAGTGGATCGGAACCACTTGCGTATGCAGCTAAGACATACGTTCCTGAATCATGCAAAGAGGGATCTTTTAAAGTAATAATCAAAGGGTTACAATGGTTCTCAGCACAGTCATGAGGGGCATGTCCTTTTATAATAGAAATCGAGTCTTTAGGCCATACAGTATGGCCTGCCAGGGATTATAGCCCCAGTCATTTGGTCCTGTATTTGCAAAACACATCACTCCAGAAGCCACATTCAGAGTCAGATGAAGCAAAACTTGAATCAGAGTCATAATAAGGGTAGCTCACACAGACATATTTGTCAAACCATTCCCATTGTTCCTGTCTGCCACTACAGGGGGCGATTTCACAAAAGTCAACCTGGAATGAAGCAGTCTTCCCCACCTGGAAAGTCAATGTCACTCGTGAAATGGATAATGAAAGGAAAAACAGTAAGAGTGTAATCAGAATGAGTATGAATGTTAGGGATGCCATCTTTTGCAGTATGAAGCGTGAATCCAGGCGGGCAATCCTTCAACTTTCACTGCGTGCGGTGTGGACAGAAGAACTTGGAACGGTCCTCTCCACCTAGGCTGATGCCAGTGTTTCCTTCGGGTGTCTCGAACCAGGATCCAAGTGCCTAAGGGAATCGGCGAGTAAGTCAACGGAGGGCTAGTCCTCCAGGCCTGATTAACCTGTTTGTGGACTTCCTTCAGAGAAGCTCGGAGACCTGTAAGACTAGAGAGGAGATCATTGTCCACGGTATGCAGGTTAACATTTCCCATAACCATCCCATCAGGCATGGGTCGTCCGGTCAGAATTTCAAACGGCGACAGTCCTAATTGCCGGTGTGTTCTTCCCCTTAATCCCATTAGGGCCAGAGGCAAAACATCCGGCCAGGACAAATTTGTCTGTTCACAGATTTTTGCTAATTTAGATTTTAGGGTGCCATTGCACCGTTCCACAATACCTCCACTCTGGGGGTGGTATTTGCAATAATGATGCACATTTATCTGGAGCTAGGTGGTATTTCATTTATAACGGAATTCACAAAATGAGTGCCATTATCAGTTTGCAATTTCTGGGGTATGCCCCACCTAGGAATGATTTCTTTGATTAAAGCTTTTGCCACAGTTTTAGCATCAGCGTGTTTAGAAGGGAAAGCTTCTACCCAGCGGGAGAACACATCAACAATTACTAGACAATAACGGTAACTTTTAGACGGTGTTAGTTCAATGAAATCCATTTGGAGGTGTTCAAACGGATCCATTGGGTTAGGTGTAATGGCGGGACTTACCTGGGTGCCCTTTCCTACATTAAACTTCTGACATAATGCACAGCACCTGCAGAACTGCTCTGCATATGTAGAGAAACCTACAGCTTCCCAATGTTTTTCAACATCTTGAACCATGGCGTCTTTTCCAGCATGGTCTAGGCCATGGGCGATTTTTGCCATACCTGGGAAGGAAGCTTTTGGGAGGAAAGGTTTGTTAGTTTGCCTATGGGTCCAGACTCCATTCGATAGGGACCCTTCTTAGATAGATAGATAGATAGATAGATAGATAGATAGATAGATAGATAGATAGATAGATAGATAGATAGATAGATAGATAGATAGATACTTTATTAATCTCAATGGGAAATTCACATTTTCCAGCAGCAGCATACTGATACAATAAATAATATTAAATTAAAGATTGATAATAATAATAATGCAGGTGAAAAACAGACAATAACTATGTATAATGTTAAATGTTAATGTTTACCCCCCCGGGTGGAATTGAAGAGTCGCATAGTTTGGGGGAGGAACGATCTCCTCAATCTGTCAGTGGAGCCGGACAGTGACAGCAGTCTGTCGCTGAAGCTGCTCTTCTGTCTGGAGATGATACTATTAAGTGGATGCAGTGGATTCTCCATAATTGATAGGAGCCTGCTGAGCGCCCTTCGCTCTGCCACAGATGTTAAACTGTCCAGCTCCATGCCAACAATAGAGCCTGCCTTCCTCACCAGTTTGTCCAGGCGTGAGGCGTCTTTCCTCTTAATGCTGCCTCCCCAGCACACCACCGCGTAGAAGAAGGCGCTCGCCACAACTGTCTGATAGAACATCTGCAGCATCTTATTGCAGATGTTGAAGGACGCCAGCCTTCTAAGGAAGTATAGTCGGCTCTGTCCTTTCTTGCACAGAGCATCAGTATTGGCAGTCCAGTCTAATTTATCATCCAGCTGCACTCCCAGATATTTATAGGTCTGCACCATCTGCACACAGTCACCTTTGATGATCACGGGGTCCATGAGGGGTCTGGGCCTCCTAAAATCCACCACCAGCTCCTTGGTTTTGCTGGTGTTCAGTTGTAGGTGGTTTGAGTCGCACCATTTAACAAAGTCATTGATTAGGTCCCTATACTCCTCCTCCAGCCCATTCCTGATGCAGCCCACGATAGCAGTGTCATCAGCGAACTTTTGCACATGGCAGGACTCCGAGTTGTATTGGAAGTCCGCGTATATAGGCTGAACAGGACCAGAGAAAGTACAGTCCCTTGTGGCGCTCCTATGTTGCTGACCACAATGTCAGACGTGCAGTTCCCAAGACGCACATACTGAGGTCTGTCTTTAAGATAGTCCACGATCCATGCCACTAGATATGAATCTAATCCCATCTCTGTCAGCTTGTCCCTAAGGAGCAGAGGTTGGATTGTGTTGAAGGTGCTAGAGAAGTCTAGAAACATAATTCTTACAGCACCACTGCCTCTGTCCAAGTGAGAGAGGGATCGGTGTAGCATATAGATGATGGCATCTTCTGCTCCCACCTTCTCCTGATATGCAAACTGCAGAGGGTCAAGGGCGTGTTGAACCTGTGGCCTAAGGTGGTGAAGCAGCAGCCTCTCCATGGTCTTCATCACATGTGATGTCAGAGCAACAGGCCGAAAGTCATTCAGCTCACTAGGATGTGATACCTTTGGGACTGGGGTGATACAAGATGTTTTCCAAAGCCTCGGGACTCTCCCCTGTTCCAGGCTCAGGTTGAAGATGCGCTGTAGAGGACCCCCCAGCTCCGATGCACAGACCTTCAGCAGTCGTGGCGTTACTCCATCTGGACCTGCTGCTTTGCTGGCACGAAGTCTCCTCAGCTCTCTGCTCACTTGCGCTGTTGTAATTATGGATGGGGATGTCTCTCCTATGCTGGTATCAGCAGAAGGATGTGTGGAGGGTGCAGTACTCCGAGGTGAGAATGAGAGTGAGAGTGGGTTAGGGTGGTCAAACCTGTTAAAGAAGTTGTTCATTTGGTTTGCTCTCTTCACGTCTCTCTCGATGGTGGTGCACCGCTTCGAGCTGCAGCCAGTGATGATCTTCATCCCATCCCACACTTCCTTCATGCTGTTATTCTGCAACTTCTCCTCCAGCTTTCTCCTGTACTGCTCCTTCGCCGCTCTGAGCTGGACTCGGAGTTCCTTCTGCACGCGCTTGAGCTCATGCTGATCACTGTCTTTAAAAACCCTTTTCTTCTGGTTCAAAAGGCCCTTGATATCACTTGTAATCCATAGCTTGTTGTTAGCATAGCAGCGTACTGTTCTTACTGGAACTACAATGTCCATACAGAAGTTGATGTAGTCAGTAGTGCAGTCAACAACTTCCTCAATGTTCTCACTATGAGATCCCTGCAGGATATCCCAGTCTGTAGTTCCAAAACATTCTCTCAGAGTATTCTCAGCCTCAGGAGACCACTTCCTGAATGATCGTGTGGTTACAGGTAGGACTCTCACTTTTGGTTTGTAGTGAGGCTGAAGCAGAACCAGGTTATGATCTGCTTTCCCAAGCGCAGGCAGCGGGGTGGCGCTGTATGCGTCTTTAACGTTTGCATACAGTAAATCAATAGTCTTATTTCCCCGGGTGTTACAGTCCATATACTGGGAGAAGGCAGGTAATGTTTTGTCCAGCATCACATGGTTAAAGTCTCCAGCGATTAGCACAAGCGCCTCAGGGTGCTGCGTTTGTAATTTAGCAACAGCAGAATGGATGATGTCACTCGCTGACTCCACGTCCGCCCGAGGAGGGATGTAAACAATAACAACAATGACGTGTCCAAACTCTCTGGGCAAGTAATAGGGACGTAAACTTACGGCCAACAGTTCGATGTCCCTGCAGCAAGTGGATATTTTGACGTTAACATGTCCCGAGTTACACCACCGTGTATTAACATAGAGAGCGAGTCCTCCTCCTTTGTGCTTTCTTTGGACCATTTTCTCTTTTCTCTGTCCGTGGCTGCACTCTGTAAAGAAATAATCTGATTATCAGGGTCCTGGTCATTTCTCTGTTGGAATAAAGAAATTGGTGTGTTATTATACGCAGCCTGTTTAGCAAAGTGATCAGCTAATTCGTTTCCTTTGCTGACAGGATCCTGTTTTCCTGTGTGAGCTTGACATTTAACGATCGCTAACTTTGATGGTTTAGTTATGGCCTCTAAGAGGGATTCGATTAGCTTTTGATGTTGGATGGGTTTGCCAGCGCTGATCTTAAATCCCCGTAATTTCCATAAGGCTCCATGATCATGGCAGACTCTAAAGGCATATCTAGAGTCTGTGTAAATTGTTATGATTTTCCCTTCAGACAGCTGGCATGCTCGAGTAAGGGCTATTAGCTCAGCTGCTTGTGCACTTAAACTTGACGAGATTCGATTTGCTTCCAATAAGCGGTCACTTTTGACCACTGCGTAGCTAGTTGAGGGTGTTCCATTTTCCAATCGCAAAGAGCACCCGTCCACAAAAATTATTTCTCCGTCTTCTAACGGTGTTTCCTGTAGGTCTGGTCTAGGTTTTATGACCTTAGCTATTTCATCATGACAGTCATGTGGCTCTCCTTCCTCTTCAGTTGGAAGAAGAGTGGCTGGATTTAAGGTAGAGCATCTTTCAATTGTGACGTTTGACAGAGTACAGAGTACATTTTGATAGCGTATTGCCCTAGCAGTAGTGAGATGTGAGGTCTTAGCCTGTACTAAAATGGAGTGTACGGCATGAGGCATCTTTACTGTTAGGGGGCTCATGAGCACTATATCTGTACTGGCTAGCACAGCTTCTGTTGTGGCGGCCACAGCCCTAAGGCAAGATGGAAGTGCTGCAGCCACAGGATCCAATTTTTTCGAAAAATAGGCTATTGTCCTTTGTTTGTCGCCATGCGCTTGTGTTAAAACTGCATTCATAAATCCCCCCTTTTCGTCCACGAACAGAGTGAATGGACGAGAATAGTCAGGAAGTCCTAGCGCAGGCGCAGAGAGGAGGGCGTTTTTTTAAATCACTAAGAGCCTTATCAGCCTGCTCGTTCCATTGTATCTGACCAGAAAGAGGAAGGCCAGGGGTGTTTGCTAACTTTTGTAACGGCTGTGCTCTTTCATTGAAGTTCAAAATCCACTGGCGGCAGTAACCTAGGATGCCCAAAACAGACATAACTTGTTGTTTTGTGACCGGTCTGGGAAGATTCTGAATGGTGTTAATGCGATCGCTAGAGAGAGCTCTTGTTCCACAAGTGATGTCATGACCTAAATATTTCACAGTTGTTTGAATTAACTGCAGTTTTGCTTTAGAAACTTTACGGCCATTTTCTGCTAAAAATAATAACAATTTCTGAGTATCCTGTTCACAGTTTTCTTTTGTAGTACTACACAACATTATATCATCTACATACTGTATCAATACACTATCTTTATCTGGCCAAAAGCCTTCTAAATTTTGAGCAAGAGCTTGTCCATAAACACAAGGGGCTTCAGTATATCCCTGAGCCATGACGGTCCAGGTCCATCGGCGGTTTTGGAAAATAAAAGCAAACTAGAATTGAGAATCAGGGTGCACAGGAATAGAGAAGAAAGCATTGGCTAAATCAATAACAGAAAAATAACGGGCGGAGGGGGGTATGGTGGAAAGAATAGTGGACGGGTTAGGAACAATAGGTGCACGAGAAAAGATAGCAGAATTAACCTGGTGGAGATCCTGAACAAAGCGCCATGAACCGTCAGCCTTTTTGACAGGGAGAATGGGGGAGTTGACTGGAGAGTATTTAATTGGAATAATTGCTCCACGTTTCACGAGATCGGAATGTACGGCGGATATGCCAGCCTCTGCTTCGGGAGACAGAGGATACTGGGCACGGTGCGGGTGGAAGGAAGACTTTGGATGAATCACCAGAGGCTCACAATGGGCTATCCTTCCATAATCATTCTTTCCTTGGGACCACAGTAAATCAGGAAGTGAAGAGAGCCAAGGGGGAGAGGTGATTTGCAATGAAAAAACAGAAAAGGAAGGACGGCACAGAGCACGTTTTGCTAAAAAATCATTTTGAAGCACAACTTTAGTTATCAAATGATCTGAGGTATCAAAGATACCCGGAGCAACATGTGACCAGTCCGTTCTATTAAGACATTGTTCTACCCATGGTCCAATTTCCACCCAATGGACGGTATTTGATTTGGCTAAAGAAACATGAGGGACTGAACCACCAAGATAGAAAATATTCTGTGAGCATGTGAGATGAACATAAGCAGCAGTTTTTGTGGATGAAATGAAAATACAGGGAATGTGAAGGGTTTCGGGGTAGGTGCCTGAAGAAAGAAAAGATTCCAGCCAGGGGGTGTCTACTTCTGCAGGGAAATATTGAGCGGTGCAATGTAGGGTGTCAGGGGCTTGGAGATTGGGAAACAAGCAGGAGGGGAAAGAGTGTAGGGCTTTGTGAAGGATGGTGTGTGGGGAAATATTTAAAGTCCAGGCTGCAAAAGAGGGTTTGGGGTAGGGTGCAATCTGGCATAGGAGCTTTGGGGCTGAACAGAAAAATCCTTGTTCAGTCATAGAAAATAGAGAGAGAAAGTTTTGTCATGAGATCCCTTCCTAAGAGGTTAACTGGACAGAGCTGTTTTAAAAGAAATCGGTGTGTTAAAGTGGAACCACTGGAATGCAGCTGAACTCGAAGAGGCTTTGAAACCAGTAAAACATGTGGTTGTCCGGAAGCAGTAAGCACAGTTACCGTATCTTGAGAGGCAGGAACCTCCTTCAGCGAAAGGGTTGAGCGCATGGCTCCTGTGTCCACGAGGAAAACAGTTTCAGTGCCATTCTCCATTAAAGTCAATAATGGATCAGTCTCTGAATTATGGCTGAGCAAAGGCAGTTGAAGAGAAGGGCTGGGGGTCCCTGCAGATTCCTATGTCCATGAAACATCAAATTGTTCAGGTGGTGGAGGAGGGGGTGGGCACTTGTGAGGGCAATTGCGGTGGAAGTGTCCCATTTCACCACACCCGTAACAAGCATAAGGTGTAGCGTTTGGATCTGGAGGGGGAGGCAGCTGAGTGGATGATCCACTTGGATTAGGTAGCATATATCCGCGACCTCGTCCCCGTCCACGCCCTTGTCCCCGGAAAAATCCTCCACGTCCACGACTTCTGCCGGGAGTGGCCCCACCAGTGTAATAGTTCATTTGTGCTGCAATCAGCTTTATCTGGGTGTCTGACTCTTTCTGCTTGCTCTGTCGTTCAGCATGCGCTCAGTGACGTTTTACTTCCTCAAACGCGGCAGCCTCCCATCCAATACAGGAAGTGCACACCCTATTTTGGATGTCGCTTCTAAGTCCGGAAACAAAAGGAGGAACTGCAGCTTTAGTTCGGTTGTCTGGATTTTCGAGGCCGGAGTGTGTTGCCATTAACTCTTAAATTCAGTGTGCCCATTCATCTACTGTCTCATCCTTTTTCTGTTTGGCAGCCAAGATAAGAGACCAGTCTCTGCCTTTCTTATACTTGTCCTTAATATTATTTTAACATGTTCCCATTGCGTAATAAAGGGACCTTCATCCCGGCCTCGAGGCAACGCCTCGTTCCACTGCCACGGGTTTCCGTTATGCTGTCCATGATTGACAGTGGCCCATGTAGTACCAAGCTTTCTCCGCAGCACCTGAGTCCATTCTGTGGCATTGGGCTTATACATATCATACAGCTGCTGCAATTGTTCTATGAATTTTTTAACCCACCGATGACTTTGGGATCAGGCAATTCGGACACAACGTCCTTCAGCTCTTGAATGTCCCAGTTACGATGTATCATTACAGTAGTGGGGTTATTGGCTCCTGCAGGTTGCGTTGAATCATGTCGGGGGGTTTTGGGATCTCAATCAGGGGGCATTCGAATAACGGGCCAGGGGGTTTGGGGGACTTTAAGGGGGATTGAAAGGTGGTGTTTTGATTAGGGGGCTGAAGGAATAGGGTTTGACTTCTAGTGCGTTGTGAAATGGAGGTTCTAGGATCGTGAAACCCACCCGCCGCACCCATTACGTTACTTTTGTCATCCCCCAGATCAGTGTGTAATGAGGGATCATAATGATATTCTTCAAAGAAACCAGACCCCGAGGGATCATCTTTTAATTCTGGTGCGGTGGGCGCTGGAGGTGGTGGAGGAGAAGGTGGGGGCTGTGGATGTGGATAGTGTAGGAAAGGTGGGGGAGCAAGTACGGGATATAACGGGTCTTTTTTTTTTTTTTTTTTTCGCTCTTCTTCCGCTTCTCATTCGACTGCGGTCCCGAATCTGCTTGCACTTTCTGTAACGCTATAAATAACTATTTTTTTCCTTTCTAGTTTTAACTTCTGCGGCCAATAATTCATTTCTGTACTGCCTTTAAATTACGATCTTTAATAACCAACTCCCATCTGTCATACATAACACGGACCTTTGTTACAACATCCTCGTACATTTCTACATACAACATCCTTGTGCATTTCTACATAATATTTTTCTAATTTCCTGTTTCTCACTCATCTACCCCCACTGTGCTTATTCCACGTCCTACATGCCCTTTTTTTTTTTTTGGTCCGCTTGTATGTGGAGCCTGGTGATTCTCCAAAAATAATCCTTCTAACATTAGGTTTTGAGGACATTGGGGGACCTGTTTGACTGGCTAGCTATTTATTTTTCCCCATAGTGAGCGGCAGAAATCAACAGAGAATGACTCAACCCTCGTTTATTTCCTCGTTCTACTTGCTGTCCGCTCCCGTCCCCGGATTTCAGCTACAGGTGACTTCGTGTCTGATTTCGGGTCAGCAGAATACTACATCAATACGTCCAGCCGAGTCTAGGATATGGGTGAGACCACTATCCTTTCATCAGACCTTTTGTATGCGTCAATCTGCCAGGGTATAGTCTCCGTCACCTTAAGCAACCCGTTGAGACGAGAGTATGACTAGACAGTGAGCAGAAAACTCGACCTCCCCTTTTTCTCAAATTTTCACACGTTCTCTAACTGCCCCTTTCACCCCCATTCCTCTATAAATTTAGAAGCATGCCACTTACTTCTTTCACTCCACTTCACAAGGGGTAACTTACTAACATTCACACTGTGCCGTCACTCTGCATGAATCCCTATTACCCTCCTACGGTTTGATACAGTATTTTCATCTCTTTGTCTAGACTTTTCTTTCTCTTTCTTAATTCTATTTCCAGCACCACCAGTCAAACATACGGGAATCCCCCGATCTACTTACTGCGACTCCGTCCGCCTGCCTGGAAAATCTCGTCAGTCGCCTTTCGCTTCGGCTAGGAGGAGGCCGGCGACTCCCCACGCAGGAAATGCCCAGGACAGGCCAGTCCTAACTTTTACCGGAGCTGGTCCTAACCGATTCGGCCGAAATTGGTGCACTTGTGGCTTCACTGGGTGATCTTGCTCAGGGAGTCGTCTGCCCGTCTCCTGCCCCACGTCTGGGCGCCAGAAACTGTGGGCGAAAGAAATTGCAGACTCGACAGCAGGTGATGTTTTTCACAAGTTCTTGTTTATTCTACATCAGGAGTCACAGAAAGTAGAGATCCAGAGAGCACAGTCCGTCGCAGCAGTCTGTTCCTCTGAACCCTGAACAACGGCTAAGGGGAGCTTTAAATACCCCTCTATCTTATGATTCTGTAAATGATGTAATATCTCTGGGACTGAGGTCACCGAGGTGGTCAAAAAACTCCTTGGTGGCAGGGCCCCGGGGGTGGATGAGATACGCCCGGAGTTCCTCAAGGCTCTGGATGTTGTAGGACTGTCTTGGTTGACACGCCTCTGCAACATCGCATGGACATCAAGGACAGTGCCTCTGGATTGGCAGACCGGGGGTGGTGATCCCCCTCTTTAAGAAGGGGGATCGGAGGGTGTGTTCCAACTACAGAGGGATCACACTCCTCAGCCTCCCTGGAAAAGTCTATTCAGGAGTCCTGGAGAGGAGGGTCCGTCGGATAGTCGAGCCTCGGATTCAGGAGGAACAGTGTGGTTTTCGTCCTGGTCGCGGAACAGTGGACCAGCTCTATACCCTTAGCAGGGTCCTGGAGGGTGCATGGGAGTTTGCCCAACCAGTCTACATGTGTTTTGTGGACTTGGAAAAGGCATTCGACCGTGTCCCTCGGGGAATCCTGTGGGGGGTACTCCGAGGGGTATGGGGTACCGGCCCCCCTGATAAGGGCTGTTCGGTCCCTGTACGATCGGTGCCAGAGCTTGGTCCGCATTGCCGGCAGTAAGTCGAACCCGTTTCCAGTGAGAGTTGGACTCCGCCAGGGCTGCCCTTTGTCACCGATTCTGTTCATAACTTTTTATGGACAGAATTTCTAGGCGCAGCCAGAGCGTTGAGGGGGTCCGGTTTTGGTGGGCTCAGGATTGGGTCACTGCTTTTTGCAGATGATGTTTGTCCTGTTTGCTTCATCAGGCCGTGATCTTCAGCTCTCTCTGGATCGTTCGCAGCTGAGTGTGAAGCAGCTGGGATGAGAATCAGCACCTCCAAATCCGAGACCATGGTCCTCAGCCGGAAAAGGGTGGAGTGCCCTCTCAGGGTTGGTAGCGAGATCCTGCCTCAAGTGGAGGAGTTCAAGTATCTCGGGATCTTGTCACGAGTGAGGGAAGAATGGAGTGTGAGATCGACAGGCGGATCGGTGCGGCATCCGCAGTAATGCGGGCGCTGCATCGGTCTGTCGTGGTGAAAAAGGAGCTGAGTTGCAAGGCGAAGCTCTCAATTTACCAGTCGATCTATGTTCCTACCCTCACCTATGGTCATGAACTATGGGTAGTGACCGAAAGAACGAGATCGCGAATACAAGCGGCTGAAATGAGTTTCCTCCGCAGGGTGTCTGGGCTTTCCCTTAAAGATAGGGTGAGAAGCTCAGTCATCCGGGAGGGGCTCAGAGTAGAGCCGCTGCTCCTCCGCATCGAGAGGAGTCAGATGAGGTGGCTTGGGCATCTGATCAGGATGCCTCCTGGACGCCTCCCTGGTGAGGTGTTCCGGGCACGTCCAACCGGGAGGAGGCCCCAGGGAAGACCCAGGACACGTTGGAGGGACTATGTCTGTCGACTGGCCTGGGAACGCCTTGGGATTCTCCCGGAAGAGCTAGAAGAAGTAGCCGGGGAGAGGGAAGTCTGGGCATCTCTGCTCAAGCTGCTGCCCCCGCGACCCAACCTCGGATAAGCGGGAGACAATGGATGGATGGATGGATGGATGTAATATCTGAACTAGACATTATCTAAGTTCCCCTTAAAACATACAGGCGCCTTGCACATATGCCCTGCAATCTTATGATCTTTCTTCTTTCCTGAGCCATGTACTTTGAGGAAGTTAGGCATTGGGTAACATATTTTTGTCAGTTCAATAAATCAAGCTTTCTTTTTTACTGGCAGAGCACTGTTATGAAACTTAGTTACCAAATACACAGGGCACATGGTGCCGAGGAGAACGCTCTTCTTCTACATTTGCATATTCAAGGAGGCGTAATTCTGGGAGGAGTTGGGGGCGGGACAGCAGGCGTGTGCACGTGCTTTTTATTTCCACGCTGAGCGGGATTTATGTAGCGGAAGAACGCGGAAGTTGGCAAACGCACAGATTCCTGCATCTGGATTTTTCTGTGCGTAACCACATTTCGGCTTTTGTGCTTATGTCATGTTA
This sequence comes from Erpetoichthys calabaricus, assembly GCF_900747795.2. Lineage (NCBI taxonomy): Eukaryota > Metazoa > Chordata > Cladistia > Polypteriformes > Polypteridae > Erpetoichthys > Erpetoichthys calabaricus. The sequence goes on along the minus strand of NC_041397.2, from coordinate 155,207,622 downwards.
TAGTGCGAATTCTACGCACGGCGTTATGCATGAGGCCCCTGGTGATTTGTTTGATTTCAGCTTATTTAATCTGAGCATCTTTTCTCCCTCTACAATCTCCAAATCCCTCAGTACCTCCTTAGTAGTCGCATTTACCTCTGGGAGGTTATCTACTTGCTCACTTGTAAACACCTCAGAAAAATGTAAGTTTAGGGCATCTGCTATTTCACTGTGTCTTTTAATTCCCCTTTACTATTTCTGATGCACTTGACCTCCTCCTTGACTGTTCTTTTACTACTAAAATAATGAAAGTATCTCTTAGGGTCATCTTTCACCTTATCTGCTATATTCCTCTCCAACTGTCTTTTAGCCTTCCTGATATCCTTCTTAATGGTTGCCCTCATGTTCTCATAAGCTCTACGATTCACTTTGCAGTCATTAGTCTTATATGCCTTATAAAGCAGTTTTTTCCTTTGCAATTTCTTTTTTAAATCTTTATTAATCCTCCGTGGAGGTTTTTTTAGTTTCCTATTAATTCCAAATTTAGGTATGTATCTGTCCTGCATTACATGTAAAACATTTTTAAACCTGTTCCACTGCTCCTCGACTGTCTCCACACTTAAAAGCTTATCCCAGTGTATCCTACTTAGACATTGTAGCATCTACTCAAAATGTCCCCCACCAAAGTTCAACTTAACAAATATAGTCCCCCATGACTATATCTCCCTGTAAACTTGCCTTTTTGATATTACTAAAAAGATGTGTGTTGAAATTACTGTCTGAATTGGGTGGTCTATAACACACTCCTAAAATAAGACCTCTTTCCCTAATATTTTCCAAGTGAAGCCACACTAAGATAGTCCTCACTAAGATGGGGCTCATCATCCAACTGAGGAGGTCTTACATTTAAATTCTGTTTGGCATAAACAGGAACCTGCGGTGGGTTGGCACCCTGCCCAGGATTGGTTCCTGCCTTGTGCCCTGTGTTGGCTGGGATTGGCTCCAGCAGACCCCCGTGACCCTGTGTTCGGATTCAGCGGCTTGGAAACTGGATGGATGGATGGATAAACAGGAACCCCACCTCCTTTTCTGTTCTGTCTATAATTCCTAAAAAATGTGTATCCCTCTATGTTACACTCATCCCCATCTTTGTTATTTAGCCAGGTTTCTGTTATTTCTATAATATAATTATGCTCTGCTACATACAGCTCCAACTCACTTACCTTATTTTTGATATAGCTTGCCTTAAAGCTAGAAGTTTTTAATGTGTTACTCCTTCTACATTTAAATGTTTGCTTAGAATTTACATTACTATGCATTTTTATTTCTACACCGTTGTTTGTTCCTCCATATATAGATCTAAACCTGGCCTGTCCCAAACTCCCTGCCCCCCCATTCCCTAGTTTAAACAATCCTCGACTAGCCTACTCATATGCCTGCCCGATATATTGGTGCCCCTCCAGTTCAGATGTAACCCGTCACGATGGGACAGGTCCCATCTGTTCTGAAAGGAGTCCCAAAGCCCCATAAACCTATACCCTTCTACCCTGCACCAAGATTTGAGCCACGCGTTAAGCGTTCTAATCTATCTTGTCAGTTCTGCTCCTCAGCTTGGCACCTAACTATTTGAATTTGGATCACAGAACTGACAGACTACCCTTATGTATGTCATTTGTTCCAACATGGACAATGACAACTGGATCCACCCCCGCTCTGGCCAAGAGCCTATCCACCCTTTCAGGGAGGTCCACCACCTGTTCACCTGGAATGCAACACACCGTGCAAGTCTCTCTCTCTCTGGAGCACACCTGTGCTTCAACCCTCCTAATTATTGAGTCCCCAACTATCACTACCTCTCTTTCTGGGAAATGGTTTTGAGGTGGCCCATTGGGACTCCTCATCCCTGCCAAACCACCTCAGAATTATCAGAGACACAATCCAGCTCCACAAAGGACATGATAACGGTTTGCCTCTTTTAATTCTGGGGTTGATGCCCCTGGACAGTGTGAACCCTTTACCTTACGCCTTGTGACCGTGACTCACCTATTTCTACCTGTCTGGTCTGGAATCTCCTCTCAAGCCATCTTGGGGGCGCACACTATCTCTCTAAAGGACACCTGGGCCAAGTCCGCCAATTCTCTACTACAACGCAGTTCAGCGACCTTGAGCTCGAGATGCTGGACCAGCTGGCATCTCCTGCAGATGTAGCCCTCATAGACAACTGGCTCTTCCAAACCATCACCTAAAAAGTCCAACATCCAACAGGACTTGTGTTGCACTGGTCTCATTATTAAAATTGGATTTGGGATTAGTAAAACTGCCTTAACCTCTTTTTTTTGTTAAAGTTAAATCATTTAACTTAAATGGTAACATTATGAACTGCTACAGCTATTTTACACGGCTCCCCCATCTTTGGGACTGAGGTCACCAAGGTGGTCAAAAAACTCCTTGGTGGCAGGGCCCCGGGGGTGGATGAGATACGCCCGGAGTTCCTCAAGGCTCTGGATGTTGTAGGACTGTCTTGGTTGACACGCCTCTGCAACATCGCATGGACATCAGGGACAGTGCCTCTGGATTGGCAGACCGGGGTGGTGGTCCCCCTCTTTAAGAAGGGGGACCGGAAGGTGTGTTCCAACTACAGAGGGATCACACTCCTCAGCCTCCCTGGAAAAGTCTATTTGGGGGTCCTAGAGAGGAGGGTCCGTCAGATAGTCGAACCTCGGATTCAGGAGGAACAGTGTGGTTTTCGTCCTAGTTGTGGAACAGTGGACCAGCTCTACACCCTTAGCAGGGTCCTGGAGGGTGCATGGGAGTTTGCCCAACAAGTCTACATGTGTTTTGTGTTCTTGGAAAATTCGTTCGACCGTGTCCCTGGGGGAATCCTGTGGGGGGTGCTCTGAGAGTATGTGGTATCGGCCCCCCTGATAAGAGCTGTTCGGTCCCTGTACGATCGGTGTCGGAGCTTGGTCCGCATTGCCGGCAGTAAGTCAAACCCGTTTCCAGTGACAGTTGGACTCCGCCAGGGCTGCCCTTTGTCACCGATTCTGTTCATAACTTTTATGGACAGAATTTCTAGGCGCAGCCAGGGTGTTGAGGGGGTCCGGTTTGGTGGACTCAGGATTGGGTCACTGCTTTTTGCAGATGATGTTGTCCTGTTTGCTTCATCAGGCCGTGATCTTCAGCTCTCTCTGGATCAGTTCGCAGCGGAGTGTGAAGCGGCTGGGATGGGAATCAGCACCTCCAAATCCGAGACCATGGTCCTCAGCCAGAAAAGAGTGGAGTGCCCTCTCAGGGTTGGGAGCGAGATCCTGCCCAAGTGGAGGAGTTCAAGTATCTCGGGGTCTTGTTCACGAGTGAGGGAAGAATGGTGCGTGAGATTGACAGGCGGATCGGTGCGGCGTCCGCAGTGATGCGGGCTCTGCATCGGTCTGTCGTGGTGAAAAAGGAGCTGAGCCGCAAGGCGAGGCTCTCAATTTACCAGTCGATCTATGTTCCTACCCTCACCTATGGTCATGAGCTATGGGTAGTGACCGAAAGAACGAGATCGCGAATACAAGCGGCTGAAATGAGTTTCCTCCGCAGGGTGTCTGGCCTTTCCCTTAAAGATAGGGTGAGAAGCTCAGTCATCCGGGAGGGGCTCAGAGTAGAGCCGCTGCTCCTCCCATCGAGAGGAGTCAGATGAGGTGGCTTGGGCATCTGATCAGGATGCCTCCTGGACGCCTCCCTGGTGAGGTGTTCCGGGCACGTCTAACCGGGAGGAGGCCCCGGGGAAGACCCAGGACACGCTGGAGGGACTATGTCTCTCGACTGGCCTGGGAACGCCTCGGGATTCTCCCGGAAGAGCTAGAAGAAGTGGCCGGGGAGAGGGAAGTCTGGGCATCTCTACTCAAGCTGCTGCCCCCGCGACCCGACCTCGGATAAGCGGAAGAGAATGGATGGATGTCCCTTTAAGCTCCTGTACTGTTCTCCCTCTCAGGTGCCTGCTGTTTGTCCTTCTATAAGGTTAACTTTAACTTTCTCTGTCTCTTCTCCTAACTTTGCGTTCCTCTTACTTATAAGCTCTTCACTCGCACTGTTTGTATTAATGATCCCTTATGCTGTCGCCCACTTAACTGATTTACCTCTGGACCGCTAAGGACTGTTCAATCTAAAATAAACAAATAAAACTTTACTGCCTTATTTGTTCCTACAGCCTCCCTTGTGCCTGATCGGCGTCTTAATGCTGGCCGCTTACCTGCGCACCGCTGAGCCTTCCCTTTTTACTCCTTGGAAGTCAGCCGCAGCCTTTTTTTTCTTTTCCTTTAAAATAAGGAATCGCTGTTACGACGACGCGGTTATTTGCTTACAAATGCCGATATCAGTTACTGCTGCTTTCTAGCCTGCCTCTTCAATGCCAGTTCAAATACAGATAACAAGAACAACTACACGTACAAGTAACTTTTCCAAGCGCACCTCCAAACACCCAGTTAGCCTACTTTTGCTCTTGTGCGGGCGAAAAAAAAGCAAAAAAAAAAGAAAACTAAAGGGAAAAAGCTTTAAAAATCACGCACAGTTCCTTAGCCCCACAATTTTAAGAGCAAAATGTCTTTTTTTTATTTAACTCTCACACTACAGAAAACACCAAAAACTCTCAGCAACCTCTAGCGTTTGCAAAGCACACGTCAGCCACGTGACCACACGCTACTTTTCCAAATAACAACTATAGGGTGGTCCAGATCTAACTATGCAGCTTTTAATGCAATGCGATAATTGCATAGTCAGATCTGGGTGTATTGTAAATACAACTCCATTCTATTTCCTAAGCAGTAAATATCCTTGCACATATTAACTATGATAATATCTAAACATACATAATAGCCATAAAACAAAATTGCCCTGTACGCTTTTAAAATGTGACGTCGACCACTCAAAGATGACATACCGGGTTGAAGTGAACGTATGTGTAATTGGGTAGTAGTGACAGGCTTCATGCACCCTTTTATCTGTGAATCGCTCTTTTCCTCAGAGTCCTGTTGAAACTTGCTGACATCTTCCAGCTAATTGCCCCCTCTTGTGTCAAGAATGGAATGCTATGGCAGTAACCTTGTAGTCCAGGCGTGGGCAATGTCGGTCCTGGAGAGCCGCAGGTTTTTGTTCCAGCTCAGTTTCTTAATGAGAAGTCCATTATTGCTGATGAAAGACTTACTGCTTAAGTGACATTTTGCTGCTTCATTTTAGTGGTCTCGCTTATTAAGGTTCCCCACCTTTATTTGCTTATTTCAGTCTTAAACCGCTGCATTCAGTGTTTTAATGGATCCTTATTAGCAATAAGATGAAAGTTACAAAGCAGCCAGCAGTTCTCCAGCTAGCTTTTTTCCATTTACATCTGTGTGTGTGTTCATCATGCACCGTTTGATTTAATAAAACACTTAACAGAAAAATGTGACAGACTGAAAATCATCTGTTTTAGGCTTCAAATCATTTGGATGATATCCTTGGAAAGGAAAAAATGTACAATATAAAAACCTTACATTGCGCAGACTAACAAGCCATAAAATTAAATAAGGTCTGAGATTGGCAAGGATTGGTTTATAACTAAGCAATTGGGTTGGAATAAAAACCTGCAGCCACTGTGGCTTTCCAGGACCCTCATTGCCCACCCCTGTTGTAGTCCTTAAGTGACATGATTTCTTCCACAGTTGTAACTTTTCTCTGCTACTGTCAGAAATCATCAGAATAGATGGAGTTTGTGTCTAGGTTTGTAAGCAGACTGTAGCTGAAATTCTGCCATATCTTTAGTTGCTGTTGTCCAGTGACTTTGACTGATCTACTGTCTGTTTTAATGCCAAAATCCATCCATCCATTTTCCAACCCGCTGAATCCGAACACAGGGTCACAGGGGTCTGCTGGAGCCAATCCCAGTCAGAACAGGGCATAAGGCAGGAACCAATCCCGGGCAGGGTGCCAACCCACCACAGGACACACACAAACACACCCACACACCAAGCACACACTAGGGCCAATTTAGAATCGCCAATCCACCTAACCTGCATGTCTTTGGACTGTGGGAGGAAACTGGAGTGCCCGGAGGAAACCCACGCAGACATGGGGAGAACATGCAAACTCCACGCAGGGAGGACCCGGGAAGCGAACCCAGGTCTCCTAACTGCGAGGCAGCAGCGCTACCACTGCACCACCGTGCCACCCATGCCAAAATTGATTCTGAAAATTCAAACAGGAATATTGTATATGCACTCCCCGGCCACTTTATTGAGAACACCTTGCTAGTACTGAGTTGGACCCCCTTTTGCTTTCAGAACTGCCATAATTCTTTGCTATATAGGTTCAACAAGTGCTGGAAATATTCCTTGAGGATTTTGGACCCCATTGACATGATAGCATCACACAGTTGCTGCAGATTTGTCAGCTGCACATCCATCATGCAATCTCCTGTTCCACCACATCTCAAAGGTGTTCCATTAGATCTGGTGACTGTGGAGGCCATTTGAGTACAGTGAACTCATTGTCACATTCAGGAAACCAGTTTGAGATGATTTGAGCTTTGTGACATGCTGCATTATCTTACTGGAAGTAGCCATCAGAATATGTGTACACTGTGGTAATAAAGAGATGGACATGGTCAGCAACAATACTCAGGTAGGGTGTAGCATTTAAATGATCCTAATTTTGTACTAAGGGTCCCAAAGTGTGCCAAGAAAATATCCTCCACACCATTACACCACCACCACCACTAGCAGCCTGAACCATTGATACAAGGCACGATGGATCCATGCTTCCATATTGTTGATGCCAAATTCTGACCTTACCATCCAAATGTTGTAGCAGAAATCAAGACTCATCAGACCAGGCAACTTTTTCCAATCATCTATTGTTCAATTTTGGTAAGCCCATGTCTCAGTTGCATGTTCTGACCTGACAGGAATGGCACCCGGTGTTGTCTCATGCTGCTGTAGCCCATCTGCTTCAAAGTCAATGTGTTGTGCATTCAGCTTGAATCAGTCTGGCCATACTTCTCTGACCTCTGGTATCAAATAGGCATTTTCTCCCAGAGGACTGCTACTCACTGGATATTTTCCCTTTTTCGGACCATTCTCTGTTAACCCTAGAGATGGTTGTATGTGAAAATCTCAGTAGATCAGCAGTTTCTGAAATACTCAGACCAGCCTGTCTGAAACTAACAACCATGCCACATTTAAAGTCACTTAAATCCCCTTTCTTCCCCATTCTGATGCTCAGTTTGAACATCAGTCTTGACCATGTCTACGGGCATGTTGCTGCCATATGATTGGCCGATTAGATGTTTAGACGTTAAGAAGCAGCTGAACAGGTGTATAAAGAGGCAGGTGAGTGTATATTTTTTGTTTAGAATTTGGAATCCCACCTGGTCACTCTAAATATCTAAATTCATTCCTCACCTGCTAAGAATTATAATTCCAAATGCTTTGTGAAAGGTACATTTATTTCATACAGCTGTCTTCAAACAAAAAATGTATTTGAACACAAACCACACATCAGGCAATAAAACATGAAATTCTTTTATTAACAGTTTATGATTAAATTCCAACAAAACCATTGTTCCATGGAACAATGACATGCTATTTAAATTAACTAGCATATCACAGTTCTGAGTGGGAGACAACTGAAACATATTCCTGAGATGCAAAACTTCACTACATGTAAATATGATGTCTTCTAGTTTTCCTTTTATGTAACACGTTTTTTATATGACAGTTCAAATCAAACAACAGAGCATTAAAATATTGGTGAAGAACTGTGCAAAATGTTAAAATGTCTCATTTCAATAAGTCTATTAGGCAAAACAAAAACAAAACCAAACAAAACCAAACACACACACACACACGCATGTCTTATGGATCCTGTCCATTTGGCCGCCTATGTGTTGTAACACTTGCTCTTTCATTTTAAAGGGTCTTCTTGAGTAAGTCTCTTGAATAATGAAAACTAACATAACTTTAATAATAATGTATATACTGAGGTGGGAATTTAAAAAATCTGATATGTGGCATTTACAGTTAAAGAAAATGAGTGTTTTTCACTAAAATTAGTATTTTAGAGCTGTCTTTTAGATTATTTTATAAATAATTCCTGACTACAGTAAGATGAAACTTTTATTTGCCTCTCTACTGTGAAAGCATAAAAAGAAGTTTAGAAAATCAATGTTTTTACCCTTGAGTTTCAGGTCTCTCCCACCGTGATTAGAGCGAAAGTGCTGTACTGCATTTTCATCATGGAAACACACTTTACTAATATTTCCTGTCGCAGATGCAAGTGTTAATTAAATACTATTTCAACAAACTGCTACATAACTCTATTTATAAGTCTTGCAAGAAGACCTGGCAAATTACATTTGGAGTGGTTTTGACTGCCATAGCTACTGAGTTTCTGTTCCACAATGTGCCTCCTGAACTGGGAGCTCACAGTTTCGCTGTTACAGAGACTGGGAATCATGAGGCTAACATAAAGAGATCTCGTCCATATCAGATTGTGGTAGCAGCAGCAGCTTCAGTGAGAAGTAAAACCCGTGACCAGGCACCATAATATTTCCATCATATTGCAAAGTTTTCTAGCAGTTCATGCTCCATTTATGCCAACTGTAATAATTTATTGTACTGTTGACACAAGTAATCTGCAACGATATTCCCTGCATAAACACTGGGGATCTCCTCATGGTGTTAATGAACTTGACATATGAAATGTCTTATGTACAGTAGCTGTAGAGGAATATCATTTTACATTTAGAAAAAACAGTAAATGCCTAAGTGAGGGAGAGAGAAATTCAAATGTACATTGGAGACAAACGGGAGTAATCATTGAAGTGCTGCTGATGTTCAACACTCTGATGCATGTAAGCTGAATAGCAGAAAGAAGAAGGTCATGGAGATGGAACCTGAGCCATGTTGACAGAAGGCGCAGTCATGGAACATTAAATCCTGTTCAAGTCATCACATTATTTTTAATGTGCCTTGACACACATGAGTCCAACTGGCACTTTAAAGAAAAGAACAAAATGCTATTGTGGCAGACGCTTACAGTGGTGTAGGCTTCCTCCTTCTCCACCATATCTGCTTGTTTATTCAAGTGCACCGATGGTCCCCGGTGGAAAAGACAGGAATCGTATAAGACACCAGCAAAATTAAAATACATCATGAAAGAGTCAAATTACACACAAAAGGGACTTGCACACAATTTTTTTTTTCATTTTTTGATTTCAAGATTTTTTTTAAACATATATTGCAAATACTTTTGTATCTTATCATCAGATAGGCAAATTTCTCTGGTAAACTAAAAAAATATGCATATTCAAAATGTGTTCTATAACCGTAAAAGTGTTTCCTCACTAGTTTGGATTCTTCATTCTTTAAGTCTGCTAAAATAAATGGATTTAAGACGACCCCTGGAACAAGTAAGGTTTATGACCTGGTTACCTAACTCAGGTTTTGCAGTATGAAACTGTACTATAAATGTTGTGTACTCAAAATTCTGATTATTCGTGACTGCTGACATTGTTAGCCTTCTTTATGTGCGCAAATGCTGATTAAAACAACTGATAAGCAAATCAAAATATTTCCTTATAATAAAAAAAGCAATAATTATTGACTATGCTAAACAGTTTAGCTTGTTTCATGAAAACGGGCACACTTATTAGAGACTTGCAATGTTTTTAATTAAAAAGAATAATAATTTTTCAGTTGTAAATCATCATGTTTGAAAGACATTTTAACAAAGGTAACACTAGGACCTCACGTATTCCAGAAAAAAAAAAAAAACAAAATCAAAACATCTTTAAGCAAATGCAATTAGTAGAAAAACTTTAAAGAACGTTGATTTGTTATAACAAAGTGTCATGAATGCTAACTACTCTTGCATTTTGAAATTTGTCACCTTTAACAAAGTCCTCCATTTTGTTTGCTGCAAACACAAAGGCAGCCATGGTGACGGTTTCCTTAAGCTGCTTGATACGATTTTGAATACATATACTGTAACTGGATAACACAGCTGTTGTAAAGAGGTTGGAGATTTCCTACTGTATCTATCGTATTGTATGGTACAGTGCAGAAGAAATGATGAAAATAGTTTGAGCTATTTGTACAATTCACATTTGTTAAAAACATTATACATACGAGCCTCCCTTCTTTCATCTTTATGGCAGGGAGCACCGAAAATGGAAGGTACGAGGAGTTGCGTTTCTTTATATCGACTTTCTTCACGATATTCCTTTTTCTCTGAAAGACAATTCTACTTATAAATGAAAATGTCCAACAAAGCTAAATTGTTGTGTTGAATGTATGAAAGCAAATATGGAGCGAATTAGCTGTTCAAAATTCAAGTGTGCAAAAACCAATTTGAGTGTCGTAAGATTAGCCCTTCTGAGGCCCAGAAACTCTCACTTGGTCGAGTCAGTCGTGTGCGCCTTTGGAGGCTGAGCTGTCGGAGAACACAGAATCACAAAGAACATCAGTCTCTGATATGCAAAGTGGCACCGTTTGGGCACTTTTTCTTTCTAATATGCATAATTACACCAAAGCCAGATGTTTTCTGACATGTTTCTGTGCAAAACACAAATGGCACAAGGGTTACATTATATTTAAAAGTGCTTCATGATTTGCTCATTTCAATCTTGTGCCATTGTAACATAGCTAAGACTCGTTGTAGCCAAAGTAAAATGAATAAATATTCCTCAAATACCTAAACAAGAATTCACTACAATTAATAAGAACTGTACAGATTTTTCATTATACCCACATTGAGGACATTTCTGTTTTGTGACAAAAGGCTGAACAGTCCAGGATGAGCTCCAAATGGGCACAAAGTGCCACCATATATTGCAGAGTAAAGAGCTAAAGCAGTTGTGGGCATGCGCTCACTTCATCCATCTGTTCTGCATTTCCTTTCCATTGAGTCTTTCCAACTGGGAGTGATTATGCTGACCAGTTTAGCACTGGGGGTCTGCCATCGTGAGTGAGCCTGTGATACAGTGAACCCCCTAAAACGACGTGCTGTGCGGATGAAGAAGCAAACTCTTTTACCAACAACTTTGTTTTTTTGCACACGGATAATCTTGACAGTTAATTCACTCCATAGGAGTGATTTCATCTAAAAAGGTACAAAAAAATTTTTTGAAAAAATACAATTCAAATGACTTTTTAAATCTTATTGTATTGGTTGCCTGCCTTAATGTGTGTGTGTTTTTTTTTTGCCCCACTATGTGGAGAAGGGCTGCTGTCGCAGAATCAAAATTATTTCTTTCGAAAGCAGCATTTATACGCAGGACTAGGATATTGCAAATTCTTTTCAGTAAAACCATTCATCAAAAAAACAAGAGCTTTAACAGACAGTAGTTGCAGAACAGCTGGATAATTTTTGAATAAGTCTATTACTAAATGTTATTAATTACACTGTATATACATGCTTTCTGGGGAGAGAAAAAACATACAGGCAATGAAAAAATGACTGATAAATTGAACATGTGTATAGAGTGTTATAGAGAAATTGAACTAGTATACAAATTTAGAGTAAGAGGGTATCAAAATTAAACAATAATTTGCACTAATAAGCACATTTAGCAGACATGATATACAGCTGTATCAACAAGGGAGCTCATTTATTTCCATTTGGGAAAAAAAAACAACACCATTAAATTCAATCCAAACGCATTGCTTCTGTGTCCTGTCTGACAGCCTAATCGAGATGTGTGTTAATTACAACACGACTGGTTTGGAACTTATTTATAATATCAGAACACAGAATCCTGAGGCAGTCTACAGGCTGATACATTAATGCTTTTTTCTTTTTCGTTCGGGTTTGTGCTTCCAGTTTTAATGTATACATTTTCCAGTGCTGCAATATATAGACATAATATAAATGCGCAGAATGAGGGAATAAAAATGGCTGTAGGTTCATGTTGTGCTTTTCTGGTGTCCGGACACACATATAATAAAGTGTTTGTACCTGCACTCACATGTATAAATACTACTAGAAACACTAAGTTAACATGCTGCATATAAACTGTTTGACTATAAAATTTTCAGACATTAATAAGTGGATAAAAATCCTAAAATAAATCCTAATTCTAAATGTAATATACACTCATCCACTCCTCTTAAATTATTTTCACAACACATACAGGAGGGCAAGGAACAGCATTTAAATTTTGTATTTTTTTTTTTTTTTTACATCATAATTGGAACAATACTAATATGTTTAAGAGTAATGGGCTATTATACAGTATAGTTTCTAAAATGTATAATACAATATCAAACATTTATGTAATATTAAAAAATTGCTCCCTTTGAAACAAAATTATATTTGAATTAAATAAATGTCTGTATATTGAGCACTGTTTTTGGAAAGGGGCTGTAGCATGGGAGTATGTGTTGTTTGTTGGTTTTTCTTATACTGAAAATATGTAATAAAAAAGAAGCATCTTCAGCAACTTGTTGCTTGAGGAAACCAGCTATTAACAAGAATGTACAGAAGTTTAAATGACACACAAATGTGTGTATATATGTCATGTATGGATGTGTATATAATATATGAACACAATAATTACAGAAAGATGACTAATTAATTGCTGGTTTAAACAAGCAGCAACTTCAGTAAGCAAAAATGTAGCCTATATCTAAATAAAGTATTCTTTTTTTTCTTCTGCATTTGCCTGGTTGCCTTCTGCATTGATAATGGCTGTGTCTGCATCAGGCGCATCTTCAGCTCCTTTTGCTTCATTTGTTAAGTATGTTCCTAAAAAAAAAGAAAGAAAGGGGCTTAGATGGATAAGCAGTTCATTGTAAAACATAGAGGCACAAAAGACAGTTGCTTTTTATTGAAAATACTGAAAATGTCAAAGAGGTACAAATCTATTGTGTCAATATTAAAAAAAAATCTAAATAAGCCTAAGAATATTAGAGTCAGTGCATCATATCTTTGATTGGTACCAAATACTCTCAATGAGTGAAAGGACGTCTTTTTTTGTATAGAATGCATAGAAAATATCAAAGAAATATAATCTCAGTCTGTGATTCATTATGTGGGAATCCTTGGATATGTTTCGCATAGTGAAGTGAAAATTCATGGCTAATAAACTGGAAATTTATTTTATAGCATACCAAGGCATTTCAAAGTTAGATTTGATTCAATGCATGGTATAAAAGCAAAGACACAGACATATAAAACTTGGCATTACTAAGCATGCAGTTATTGTAATATATTGGTACTTTATACATTGATGTTGTTTCTGTCTTTAGTTTTACTGATATTTAGAAACATGTAAAATGGAACTGAACAGAGCAGTTTGTCACTTATTTTAAACCAAAGCCACTATGCATTCATCTCTGGAGATCGATTAACATGTCAGCTGCTGCTGCTGAATCTCTCTTTTTTTCCTTGTATTATTTGAAAACTTAAACTTATATCAGTTTAATTTAGATGCCATTCATACAAGATAAATGAAAAGCTTAAATGAATGATATTCTCCCAAATATGATCATAAAATAAAAAGAGATCAGAGGTAAAAAAATCAGTCAATTGGTATTGAACATACTAAAAAGGGTACCATTGCTAATGAACCATAAACTGTGCCAAAAACTATAAAAAAAGAACTTAAATTAGTAAATGTATGTATTCAACATTTTATTCATTATTTTAGTATTTTACTATAGATCCATTTTAATCATAGCTTAGGATCATGAGGGGGTTGTTGCCTAATAAAGCAAAATCAGATTTTAAGTAGAAAATTATTGCTATTTTTAAAGCGTATACTTGACAACAGCTGGGGCAACAAGATAGTCAGGTCCAGAAGTATTTGGACAGTGACACAAGTTTCATCATTTTTGCTTTTTACACCCCCACAATGGATCTGAAATGAAGAAATAACTATGTGATTGAAGTGTAGGCTTTCAGCTTTAATTCAAAGGGTTTAACAAAAACATTGTATGAGCTGTTTTTAAAAAAAAAAAGACATTTATATATGGTCCCCTCCTTCTAAGGAGATCAAAAGTATTTGAACAAACTAACAATCATTAATATAATGATCTTTTTAAATATTTGGTTGAAACTCCTTTACAGTAAATGACTGCCTGAAGTCTGGAACCCATGGCCATCTTCAAGTGCTGGGTTTCCACCCTAGTGATACTTTGCCAGGACTTTACTGCAGCGGTCTTCAGTGACTGCTTGTTCGTTGGACTTTCAGCCATCAGATTTGTCTTCAGTAAGTGAAATGCATGTCCAGTTGGGTTGTGGTCAGTTGATTGAGTTAGCCATTGAAGAATATTTAACTTTGTTGACTCAAAAAGCACTTAGTTTGCTTTCTCAGTATGTTTTGGTTTAATGCCCATCTGTACTGTGATGTGTGGTCCTATCAGTTCTGCAGTGTTTGTCTGAATCTGAGCAGTCAGTGTAGCCCTGTAAGTTCAGAATCCATCCTGCTACTACTGCCAGCAGTCATATCATCAATAAACACTAATGACTGACTTCCATTCATAGCCACGCATGATCACGGCATAAAACTGCATCCACCATGTTTCACAGATGATGTGGTATTCATCAGATCATGTGCCGTTTATACTCTACTCCATATTCTTCTCTTTCCAGCATTCTGGTATATATTGATCTTAGTTTCCCTTGTTGAAAGAAAATTGTTCCAGAACTGGACAGGCTTTTAAAAATGTTTTTTGGCAAAGTCTAATATCTCCTTCCTATGCTTGAAGTTTAATAATGGTTTACATCTTGTGGTAAACCTTCTGTATTTACTTTAATGAAGCAAGAGGTCTTTCTCCCGGAGAGTAGTCCTGGTTTGGCTAAATGCTGTCAAGGGGTTCTTCTTCACCAAGGAAAGAATTCTGCAATCATCCGGCATAGTTGTGGTTGTCCAGACCTTCTGACGCTGCTCAGTTCACCAGTGTGTTCCATCTTATAAAGCATGCACCAAATGGTTGATTTGACCACTCCTTATGTTTCTGCAATCTCTCTAAAGGGTTTCTTTTGTTTTCTCAGTCTGATGATGGACTGTTTTTAATTGCATGGACAGCTCTTTGGACATCAGATTCAGAGCTAACAGTGACAGCTTCCAAATGCAAATTCCACACTTGGAATTAACTCCAGGCCTTCTACCTGCTTAATAATTAATGAGATAAGGGAACTGCTCACACCCCTGAACATTGGGGGGTTTATGTATAAAAAGGGCTATCATTCCTAAATGACTCATACAATATGTAGCACTTTCTTTACCCTTTAGCCATAGGATAGCGCCCTAAGTTTGTAAACTCTATTTCCCTTACCTACTCCCCAGTAATAAGCTACCAGCTGTTTCACAATTAGTAATTTGTAATACAATTTACAATACAAATATATTCCCAAAATATAACAATTTATTGACTAAATTGAAAAAATCTCAAAAAAAAACCAAAAAAAAACTATTTATAGTTAAGTCCAATCAAAATTCCCATAAATCATAGATTACAGAAATTAGAAACTCACACAAATTGCTGTATATTTACCCTTCACAACAAATACCTATAGGTTCAGGCAGTGCACTTAAACCTTACAAATGTACTCTTAACTGTTTGCTTTTACCCGCACTTAAAACATCCCACTGATAAAGAAGAACACAATAACAAAATCTATAATATGAGCAAACTTAATCACTAAAACCTCACTCTAACTTAACAACTACAGTGGTGTGAAAAACTATTTGCCCCCTTCCTGATTTCTTATTCTTTTGCATGTTTGTCACACAAAATGTTTCTGATCATCAAACACATTTAACCATTAGTCAAATATAACACAAGTAAACACAAAATGCAGTTTTTAAATGATGGTTTTTATTATTTAGGGAGAAAAAAAATCCAAACCTACATGGCCCTGTGTGAAAAAGTAATTGCCCCCTTGTTAAAAAATAACCTAACTGTGGTGTATCACACCTGAGTTCAATTTCCGTAGCCACCCCCAGGCCTGATTACTGCCACACCTGTTTCAATCAAGAAATCACTTAAATAGGAGCTGCCTGACACAGAGAAGTAGACCAAAAGCACCTCAAAAGCTAGACATCATGCCAAGATCCAAAGAAATTCAGGAACAAATGAGAACAGAAGTAATTGAGATCTATTAGTCTGGTAAAGGTTATAAAGCCATTTCTAAAGCTTTGGGACTCCAGTGAACCACAGTGAGAGCCATTATCCACAAATGGCAAAAACATGGAACAGTGGTGAACCTTCCCAGGAGTGGCCGGCCGACCAAAATTACCCCAAGAGCGCAGAGACGACTCATCCGAGAGGTCACAAAAGACCCCAGGACAACGTCTAAAGAACTGCAGGCCTCACTTGCCTCAATTAAGGTCAGTGTTCACGACTCCACCATAAGAAAGAGACTGGGCAAAAACGGCCTGCATGGCAGATTTCCAAGACGCAAACCACTGTTAAGCAAAAAGAACATTAGGGCTCGTCTCAATTTTGCATCTCAATGATTGCCAAGACTTTTGGGAAAATACCTTGTGGACTGATGAGTCAAAAGTTGAACTTTTTGGAAGGCAAATGTCTGTTACATCTGGCGTAAAAGGAACACAGCATTTCAGAAAAAGAACATCATACCAACAGTAAAATATGGTGGTGATAGTGTGATGGTCTGGGGTTGTTTTGCTGCTTCAGGACCTGGAAGGCTTGCTGTGATAGATGGAACCATGAATTCTACTGTCTACCAAAAAAATCCTGAAGGAGAATGTCCGGCCATCTGTTCGTCAACTCAAGCTGAAGCGATCTTGGGTGCTGCAACAGGACAATGACCCAAAACACACCAGCAAATCCACCTCTGAATGGCTGAAGAAAAACAAAAATGAAGACTTTGGAGTGGCCTAGTCAAAGTCCTGACCTGAATCCAATTGAGATGCTATGGCATGACCTTAAAAAGGCGGTTCATGCTAGAAAACCCTCAAATAAAGCTGAATTACAACAATTTTGCAAAGATGAGTGGGCCAAAATTCCTCCAGAGCGCTGTAATAGACTCATTGCAAGTTATCGCAAACGCTTGATTGCAGTTATTGCTGCTAAGGGTGGCCCAACCAGTTATTAGGTTCAGGGGGCAATTACTTTTTCACACAGGGCCATGTAGGTTTGGATTTTTTTTTCTCCCTAAATAATAAAAACCACCATTTACAAACTGCATTTTGTGTTTATTTGTGTTATATTTGACTAATGGTTAAATGTGTTTGATGATCAGAAACATTTTGTGTGACAAACATGCAAAAGAATAAGAAATCAGGAAGGGGGCAAATAGTTTTTCACACCACTGTATAGGGGCCCACAGAGACACATACACACAAGCCAGCGGCCACCAAAATAAAATATTAACACCAACCCCCCTTGTTGCAGGCCTGGTCGACGCTCGTGAACGTGGTGGCCAAAAATGTTAAGGCCCATTCGCTCTAACGAGCCAACATAAAAGGTAACAGTACTCACTAATATGCGGAGTGAATATCAGTGTCCATTGTCCAAACACAGAACTTCCACGCTGTGGAAAAATGATGGAGTTACCCTGCAGGCTGGCACACGGCAAAACGATGCAAGCGAAATGGAGCTAGTCCGTTCCAATGGGGTAAAACTTGTTGTTTTTCCTCCTTGCCCGAGGAGCTGCCAGGCTTTCCTTTTGTCACCTGGACTGCTATCCCAAGTATCCGGTGCTTCTTCGCAGGCTCCCTCCGCTCCTTTGCCTCTCTTGCTCTCCTCACCACCACCACTTTTTTTTTTTTTTTCGCGTCCAACACCTTCTCACGTGAACACCACCCGGAGCTCTAAAGCCTCCGAAAACCACGTCAAACTCTCTCTTTTTTTTAAAAAAAAAACAAAAAAAACAAAACAACCACTAAACATTATTATGGGGAATATTATATTATATGAGCCTGGGGCTACACCCTCCCCCTCCTAAATGTCTGAATGTCCCCATCAGACTATTTACATCAGAGCAGGTGGTTCCTAGAGTTGGACATAGCTTATTTAATGGAGTTCAGTATTGCTAATGTCTATGGAACTGGGATAACTAATCTGAATTACCATGCCTCTGTAGACTATAGTAATAGGTCTCTCTGTAGGCTGTCCAGGTTCATCATAGCCGAGGCGCAGGACAGGCTTCACTGTCCTTCTTACAGGGAGTTCATTGGTAGAGTCAGCATCCACAGCCAAGGTACTAGAAGTAGATGTGTTCCCCAGTGCTAGCTCTATCTCTTCCTCAAATTCTAAATTTGGCTCTGAAGGTTCTTCAATGAACTCTGTGGTTGATGGGAGCTCAGCCATGTGTCCCTCATTCTCTGATAAATCCTGAACACTACCACCAGTACTAAGAACTGTTTTATCTGTCTGCAGAATATCTCTTGGCAAGTTATCCTGATTGCTGACGGATTCATACAGTAAGTGGGAAGTAGAAGAGGTAGATAGCTATTGATTTCTTCTTCAGACTCTGAAGTCCAGTCCTCTTTGTTGTGTCCAGTGTGCAGTAACTCATCCTTGTGATCAGTTATGTTCCTTTGTGCCCTGGTTGTTGGTTTCTTTGGTGGTGTGTCTCGGTTGATTTGGCTAGGCATCCTCACTAAATAACCAATGGGCAATAGATGATCTCTATGCACTGTCTTTACTATACCTGTCCCTCTTTCAGGTTTGACTCGATACACAGGGAGATTGGGTAGTTTGGAAATAACTTTATATGGGAATGACTTCCATCGGTCTTGTAGTTTATGCTTCCCAGTGGTTCCAAGGTTGCGGACCAGTACACGATCTCCTGCCTCCAATACCTGATCTCTGACCCTGGTATCATAATATCGCTTGTTTCTTTCATGATTTTTAGAGGCAGCATCAGATGCAAGCTGGTAGGCACTCTGGAACTCTTTTCTCATAGTAGCCACATACTGGTTGTGCTTCAACCCATCCTCTTCATCCAAATGAAAGCCAAAACACAGGTCAACTGGCAAACCTGCCTCTCTTCCAAACATGAGGAAGTAGGGTGAGAATCCTGTGGCATAATTTCTGGTACAATTGTAAGCATGAACTAATTGACTTACATGTTGGCTCCATTTGTGCTTTTGAGCAGGGTCAAGGGTGCCAAGCATTGACAAAAGAGTGCGATTGAATCTCTCAGATTGGGGGTATCCCTGAGGGTGATATGGAGAGGTTCTTGACTTACGTATGCCAAGAAGGGTCAGCAACACTGTAATGACTCTGCTTTCAAAGTCCCGTCCCTGATCTGAGTGGATGCGGGCTGGCAATCCATAATGGACGAAGAACTGTTCAAAAAGGACTTTGGCAACTGGGAATGCCTGAGCATACCATGAGTAGTGATCTGTGATTACTAGAACATTTGTTATGCCTTTAGAGTCTGGTTCAATGGAGAGAAAGTCAATACACACCAAATCCAGGGGTCCATTGCTTGTGATCTGTTGGAGAGGTGCAGCTCTTTGTGGGAGAGACTTTGTAGCAATGCACCTTCCACAATTCTGGACATATGCTGAAATCTCCAAAGCCATTTTGGGCCAGTAAAACCGGTCCTTAATAAGTTCTGTGGTTCTGTCAATGCCCAGGTGCCCAGTGTCATCGTGCAGAGACTTCAAAACCATGGGCTTATACTGAGCAGGTAAAACCAACTGGTCCACCTCTTTTCCAAGGGGTTTTTTGGTAACTCTGTGCAGGAGATCCTGCTTGATCTTGAGCTTTCTCTCTGCAACAGAGCAACATCAAAATTGGTATGTCTGAGAGTAGAGGCATCTTTACCCATTTTCACTTGCTGCCATACACTGCCAAGTACTGGGTCTGAGCGTTGGGCTTCCAACAGATCTTTGTGGCTAAGCTGTTCGAGTGAACTCAAGTCTATCTGTGTGAGGTGAGCATACACAGCAGGAATGGCATCAGGTGTAGCACCAAGCAGATCAATAAATTGGCTACTGCATTTTGTGGCCTCCCATATAGTGATCTGACAACACAGGGCTTTGACTCCAGAGGGGGAGACATCCACCCAGTCTTCTTGTGTCTCTTGCAGATTTCTCGACAGCAGGTCAGTATCGATATTTTCCCATCCAGGCTTATACTGGATGTTAAAGTCATAGGTCGAAAGTGCAGCTAACCATCGATGACCTGTGGCATTCAGCCTAGCGGTTGTCAAAACATATGTGAGCGGGTTATTATCCGTCCTCACTGTGAACTTTGCCCCATACAAGTAGTCATGTCAATTACTGCCCATTTCAAAGCTAGAAATTCTAACTGGTGGACAGGGTAGTTTCTTTCAGTTTGACTCAATTTTCGACTGGCAAAGGCAACTGGGCGAAGTCCTTCGGGATACTGTTGGTTTAGCACAGCCCCTAATCCGTTCAGGCTTGCATCTACATGCAGAATGTATGGCTTGGTGGGGTCCGCAAACACCAATACAGGTGCATGTGTAAGCTTTTGAATTATTTGGTGAAAGGCATCATCGCAAGCTGATGTCCAATGGTTGCCAAATGGCTCATCCACCTTGAAGTAACTATGTTTCTTTTCTTTAGCTACCACCTTTCTTTTTTGTTGAGTAGGGGGGTAACCTTTGGTCAACTCAGTGAGAGGGCATACGATGGCAGAATAATTCTCAATGAACCGCCTATAATATCCACAAAATCCTAAGAAGGACCTAAGGAGCTTTAAGTCTGTGGGCTTCTTCCACTGAGTGACAGCGCTCACTTTCTCAGGGTCCGTAGCTACTCCAGAGGCAGAGACAATGTGTCCCAAAAATTTCACTTGGGGTTGGCAGAATTGGCATTTGTCAATGGCGATTTTAAGGCCACATTCTTTCAATCGATCTAACACTTTAAGGAGACGTTCTTCATGCTCCTCCAGTGTCTTCCCAAACACGATGAGGTCATCCAGGTACACTAAGACTTGAAGCAGGTTCATGTCTCCGACAGCTCTCTCCATCAATCGTTGGAAAGTGGCTGGAGCACCAGTTATACCTTGGGGCATTCTATCGAACTGATAAAAACCAAGAGGACAAATAAAGGCTGTCTTTTCCTTGTCTGCCTCCGACATTTCCACCTGATGGTTCTCTGTTCTGGATTTGAGGAGTGGGTACTATTTACTCCCTGTCAGGCAGTCAAGTGCATCATCTATGCGTGGCATAGTATACTGGTCTGGAATGGTTCTGGAGTTGAGTACACGATAATCAATGCATATCCTCACTTTGCCATTGTTTTTTCTTACTATGACAATAGGGGATGCATATGGGCTTCGCGAATCTTTGATCATCCCCGCTGCCAGAAGTTCTTGAAGATGCCTCCGGACGTCTTCAATGTCAGCAGGTGCAATTCTGCGTGACCTCTCCCTTGAATGGTCGAGAGTCTTATGTGATGGGTCACACCCTTCGCCAGGCCCACATTCCACTCATCCAAAGAGAAAACATCCGCTCTCTCCGATAGCTTTGTGGCCAACCGACTCTTCCATGCCTCTGGGATGGGTGACTCCCCAAAATTGAACAGCTTGGGGTCAGTGAAGGTTTTAAGAGAACAATCGCTCTTAATCTCAGTGACAGT
The DNA here is from genome assembly GCF_900747795.2 of Erpetoichthys calabaricus. Classification (NCBI taxonomy): domain Eukaryota; kingdom Metazoa; phylum Chordata; class Cladistia; order Polypteriformes; family Polypteridae; genus Erpetoichthys; species Erpetoichthys calabaricus. The sequence continues at coordinate 155,186,099 of NC_041397.2, read as the reverse complement.
ATCCACTAAGTAAACTTGGGCTAACACTGTACCTGCTGGTATAGCAGTCTCCTTTTGGGACTCATTTCTCAGCACAAGGGTGAAGTTGTTAACATCCATGGCTGAGGGTGTAAGCACAGCTGGAGGAATAAGTACACCAGCGTGAAGGTTGGTGGTCTCATCAGCCTCTACCATCAGGATATTTTTTCCCATAGGCAGCTGCTCCTCTACTTTGCAGACAGCATTTTGCATGCCTCCAGCTGGAATGGTAAGCGGGTCTGGCCCTTTCCACTTCACTTGCCCAACTACACCCATACGTGGATCGTTGGGTAATGTTGGCTCTTCTGGAGTGAGAGCAGATACTTTTAGAGAATGAGCTCCATCATTTTCATCAAGCTCTTCACTGCAAATCAACAGAGAGGGTAGTTTCTTGGAGTTAGTTCCAATAATGACAGGGACTGGATCTGGGCTCTTTGGATCTGGACATATTAAGGCCAACACTGAGACAGTCTCTGTAGCCCATTTTGACATGGTGGGAAATTGTAGATCAACTGCCACATATCCTTTGTATGGGTAGTCAGAGTCACTCAGGCCCCATATAGCCAAATTTGTGACTGGCTGAAATGGCACATGGGGAAGATTGAATACCAACTCTCAAATATAATTGTGACTCTGGAGCTGCTGTCAATTAGTGCTCTGCAAGGCTGTCCATCAATGGTCACATCAGCCATCATGGAGGGGCCAATCAATCCCCTTTAGGAATGCCATCAGGTTGAGGGGCCTCAACTGTGCTTTGGTTGACAGAGCCCACTTCCTTAGATTCTGCTGCACTTTTAGTTACCAAGTTTTCTACCTTATTTTTCCAAAGAGCACTGAGCAATTTCTGAATGACTTTAGCAGAGTTCTCAGGGGCACTGCAATTGGTGGCAATATGGCCATCCTCTCCACATCGGTAGCAGAAGTAGTTTTCCAACTCTTCTGCAGCATATGATTTTTCTGCTTTGTATTTATTCCTCCACTCTTTCTTTTGGGGTTCCCTTATTACAGAGCTGTGTGACACAGACATTACAGTTAACTGTTGTACCTGTTGCCTTAACATCTGCACCTCACTTTCTCTTTCAGTGTCCGTACACATCTTAGCTGATTAGCTTTTAGATTTGGACATGTCTCTTGCTGCTTTGTTGTTAACTCCGATAACTGGTGGCGCAACTGTTTAATCTCTGCCTTTAACACTTGAACTTCTGTTTCTTTGGTCTTTGATCCATCATCAGATTTTACTTGTCTTATTGTTGTGCTTAACTTGCTTCGTGCCATCTCAAACTCTTCCTCTTCCCGTATCTCGCTTAACAGCTTTAAGAAGGTGGGAGGTTTTTCTCTCCTTTCTCTGAGTCTCAGCTGTACTAACATCATATCAGATTCTGTAACCCCTCTTATAAGCTGATCAATTCTGGCACGATCTGCTCTGGATCCAGGAAGACCTCCCTTCTTTACTACTTTGATCAGTAAGCGTTCTAATCTCCGTTAAGAAATCAGACAGCCTTTCCTTAGACTGCTGATGTAAACTCCGGAATGCAAAATACAGGTCTTCACCAGACTCGGGAGACCCGAAAGCACTTTCTAAAGCATCAACATAGTCATTAGGGCTGGCATCAGGGTCATTCAACCGAACAGCCTGAATTATATCAAGTGCAGGACCTTTTAGGCTCTCCACTATTCTCTTTCGTGTCTCTCGATCCGAGCAGTCAGACTCTTCAATCATCAGATGAGCTTGTTCAATCCACTGCTCCAGGTTTTCTTCGCCTGCAGGAGTGGGTTGGTTTCCAGAGAACATGCGCAAACGACGGAATGCATTGTTCTCATAGGTAGGTCTTAGGGTTTTTCCTAACAGATCCCCTACTGCTTTGATGATAGAGTCAGGTGAACTTGCCTGTGGAGCATCTGTCAACAGTAAAAGCATGCACATCACTTACTGTTTTTCCCTCATCTTGCAGTAATTGGTGAAGCTTGGCTGAGAAATCATCCACAGTGTCAGAAAGAAGGACAACTTTCCATTTTAAATCTCCATTCAATGGTTACAAGTACATGGGAATGCGGTCTGGATCTACTTCGTAACGACACTCACAGAGCACCCAGTTGCTGCCTGTCTCAGCATCTTTTTGAATGTCTCTTACTTTAACTCTTCCTAAAATCTTCACTGGATGTGCTGCCTCTTCAATGTCAGACATTTCAGTCTCCACAGGAACACCACACAATACAAAGGCATGGAGTGGATCTATGTTGGCCTCTCTGGACCAGCTATTGAACTTAGCTTGTAACTGAAACTCTTTTTGGGTAGCCATTACGCTTTAACTGCAGCTCCTACACAAACTATTCTTGTTCCTTTCTTTTTTTTTTATTATAAACTATCTTTTAAGTTTAAAGGGGATTCAAATGATGAAATGGGGAAAAAGAAAAATATATCCCAACGGTGCCTCCAATTTATGTAGCGCTTTCTTTACCCTTTAACCATAGGATAGCGCCCTAAGTTCGTAAACTCTGTTTCCCTTAACTAATACCTATTCCCCAGTAATAAGCTACCAGGTGTTTCACAATTAGTAATTTGTAACACAATTTATAATACAAATATATTCCCAAAATATAACAATTTATTGACTAAATTGAAAAAATATCCATCCATCCATTTTCCAACCCGCTGAATCCGAACACAGGGTCACGGGGGTCTGCTGGAGCCAATCCCAGCCAACACAGGGCACAAGGCAGGAACCAATCCCGGGCAGGGTGCCAACCCACCGCAGTGAAAAAATATCTCAAAATAAATAAATAAATAAAACTATTTACAGTTAAGTCCAATCAAAATTCCCATAAATCATAGATTACAGAAATTAGAAACTCACACAAATTGCTGTATATTTACCCTTCACAACAAATACCTATAGGTTCAGGCAGTGCACTTAAACCTTACAAATGTACTCTTAACTGTTTGCTTTTACCCGCACTTAAAACATCCCACTGATAAAGAAGAACACAATAACAAAATGTATAATATAAGCAAACTTAATCACTAAAACCTCACTCTAACTTAACAACTATAGGGGCCCACAGAGACACACACACACAAGCCAGCGGCCACCAAAATAAAATATTAACACCAACCCTCCTCGTTGCAGGCCTGGTCGACGCTCGTGAACGTGGTGGCCAAAAACATTAAGGCCCATTCGCTCTAACGAGCCAACATAAAAGGTAACAGTACTCACTAATATGCGGAGTGAATATCAGTGTCCATTGTCCAAACACAGAACTTCCACGCTGTGGAAAAATGATGGAGTTACCCTGCCGGCAGGCTGGCGCACGGCAAAACGCTGCAAGCGAAATGGAGCTAGTCCGTTCCAATGGGGTAAAACTTGTTGTTTTTCCTCCTTGCCCGAGGAGCTGCCAGGCTTTCCTTTTGTCACCTGGAGCGCTATCCCAAGTATCCGGTGCTTCTTCACAGGCTCCCTCTGCTCCTTCGCCTCTCTTGCTCTCCTCACCACCACTTTTTTTTTTTTCCGCGTCCAACACCTTCTCGCGTGAACACCACCCGGAGCTCTAAAGCCTCCGAAAACTATGTCAAACTCTCAAAACCAAAACAACCAGTAAACATTATTAAGGGGAATATAATATCACTAGTAAATTGCCCGTTACAATAACAGGCGCTAGAACAGTAGTGCATAAACATAGGAACAGTCTATATTAAATGGTAAGGGACTTTGACCTCATTCTTTTTGTTGGTTGTATTTTTCTTTCTTTCAGCCTTTCTTTTGTTGATGTTTACTTGTTGAGCTGACCATTCTTTGTGGGCTGCCGCCGTGTATTGTGTGTCTTTAATTTTCTGTGACAGTAATACTGTCTTGTGCATCCGCTGTCTTGAACGTCTGTAATATACCTTTAATCTTCTCTGGCAGTAATACAGGTGTGCGCGTCGGTAATATGCCTTTAATCTCCTTTGACAGTAATACTGGCTTGTATGTGGCTATAATATGAGTCACTGTATTGTGTACCTTTAATTTCCCCTCGCAGTAATACTGGTTTGTATTTCCGTAAAACGCCTGTAACTTTCTCTGACAGCAATATCACGCATCGCACCGTGCCCCGCGCATGCGCACTTCACCAGAAGACACACACACGGACACCTGGATGCACACAGGGATTGTATTAAAGAGGATATGAGCCTAGGGCTACAAATACTTTTGGCAAACCTCTTAAATTAAAGCTGAAAGTCTACACTTCAATCACATAATGACTGATTTATTTCAAATCCATTATGGTGGCATACACAGGCAAAATTATGAAAATTGTGTCACTGTACAATACTTATGGACATAGCTGCTAATCTTATGAGTGTTTGCATAAGTAGCAGCATTGTTATTCATTTATGCTTTAACATGACTCACTGATTTACGCACATGCTTATTAAAAAGATATGTGACAAAAATATTTAGACACATAAAAACATTTAGGCTCCACACAGTCACAAATCCAAACACTACACACACCACATGTTGTTTCTGTGATGCCCAAGTTACCCACAACCTTGGCATCTCCGCTTTGAATCTGGACAGGGTGATGAAGACACAAAACAACAGTGGTTGGTGCTTCAAAAGTCTGTTGTGCATTTATTCAAACAGTGTCCAATAAAAAAGTACAGTACAGTGCAGTTTTTAAAAAAATTCTTCATTAAATAAATATTCTCATAAAATCTAGTGCTCATGAGAAAGTTAAAATAAAAAAAAAAACATGCCTCACTTCCTTGCATAATTGAGAGCTAAGTAAGTGCCAATAGACAGATCATTGTTTACCGTTTTATGACTGTTTTAACTAAAATTGAGCAGATACCCAATATAGAATGTAAAGCACATATCCTTGATAGATATTTAAGAAAAAAAAAAAGAGTGCTGTCCAAATCAGGAAACAGCAAAATCACTGTAATTATATATTTTAAAGGTTAGAGTATATTCATAATTAAAAGGGAAATTAAGTAAAACAGGCATATGACATTAAAATCAAATAATATTGTTACATAGTAAAAATTATTTAATATTACAGTATCTTCTCTTTATACTTTATCCACTGCTATGTATGCACAGTGTAGTTTGTTTTTATCTCCTCAGTGACTAAATATTCTTAATTTACTTATACGTTAAGCTCCTAAACATGGTCGCTCAAGTAAATGGATAAGAACCTAACTTAAAAAAAAATGATTAATATAACAATGCAACATAACATTCTTAAACCTTAACTTCAGGGTTGTGGGTGGCTGGGGCTGTGGCAGAGCATACCCATGGCGTCAGTCCACTGTACAGCTGACTGATACACACACACAGGACCCCCTTATGCAGTCACCACACAAACTACAGTCAGGCACAGAATTCAAACCTAGGACATTGGATTCATCAAGCAGCACTGCTAACCGCTGTGTTGCCCCTGTCTTAGTATAAAATATAATGTGTTATATAACAGTAAAACAAAAGACTGCCTGGGATCAATTCAATTTTTTTCTTTTTTCTTCCTTATATACTGTTTTACCAGTCCACCGTACCCAGTGTGTTGTTCTACGCTGCAGTCTCCTGGAAAAGCAACCTGAGCACAAAAGAACCTCAATGCCTGAACAAACTTATCATGAAAGCCTGCTCCATTATAAGGCAAACCCTGGACACACTGGAAGCTGTTGTGGAAAAGAGGATTATGGGAAAATTGGATGCCACCATGAAAAATTCCCTTCAACCCCTCCACCACTAAACCTATCATTTCTTGCCTTTTGGCACACTGTCAGATTTGCTCACTGAAGAGACTGAGTACTCACACAGTACCTTACCACATTATCTGTTCAAAGTCCTTAGTGATCACAAAATTCAGTGCAGAGAACCTTTACGGCACAAGTAACAAAGTTTCAAGAGGCTGAGTGTATGAAGGGGTATGTATCAGCTAAAGCCCACTGGTTTGAATTAAATAATGTGTAAGTGCTGGGTTTGTGAGCTGCTAGTTGGCAAGTCACACTCAGAACTCAAAGGACACTCTCCTTAATAGGCTTCCTTTACTTCAGCTGTACTCTCTCTATCTAAACATACCGACCCACTGCTACTGACCTTCCCTTTTCTTTCTTCCCACTTCTAGAGAAAACATCTCTTTGAAATTAAAGCTAGCCGAAAACTTAGAAAACTGATTTCTTCAAAATTTTTAAAGGAGATATAAATATTAACAGTCTAAATTATTTAAAAAAAAAAAAAACAACAAATCAAAAATGCATCTATAAAATGTCATACTATGAATGCTTGATTGCATTTCATCATGAAAATGATATAATCTCAAGTGTAAATCTTAGCATTCCAAATGTTTGGTGCACTATCATAATACGAATGTAAAATATTCAGCGTGGCGACCTCTTCCAGTGTATCTGGGCGGCCTGTTTAAGAAGCACTTAGTGATTAACAGCTACCTGAGGAGCACATCGATTATAAAGGATTTACCATGGGACTTTAGTTGCGAAGCAGTCTGAGAAACACTCTTAAAATAATAGTCACTTTTAAGATGTTCTTCATGTTACAATGCTTTTGTGAAATGCAGCCCAGAACAGGTTAAGGAGATCTTAGAAATACTTAAACCTGAAAAAAGCAATAATGTTGGTGATGGGATGTTCCGAAATCTCCAGAGCAGCTTATGTCAATTTAATGGTCCAAGTATGAGGTTCTGCATTTCTAAAAGTCAGTTTTCTCAAATTGTTAAATAAATCAAGCTCATAAGTACAGCACAGTTTTACCAGAAATAAAAAAAAATAAACATTAAATCAAGCATAATATAAGACTTTATTTATGAAAAAGCATTTCAATTATCTGAACCCTTTAATTCAGTCTATGAAAAGCTGCCTGCCCACAAGTCTACATAACCTAAATATAATTAACTTTTTTCAAGCTCATTACACAATACAAATTCAGTTCAAACTGTAAACTATATTTGTCATTGATATTCACCTCTCACCATCTTCCTGAGTGAACAATCCGAGATTTGGGGAATGGCACAGCACACCTTTTTAAGGAAGTGAGACGGTGCTTTATTATGACTGACCAGTACTCATCACTTCCATATGTAATAAATGGAAGGACTTCCACACAAATCACAAAGTTGAAGATTCATTTGAATAAGAGTATGTTATTTCACATGCATGGTCTTGAATTTCAGCATGAATCAGAGCTGTTTGAACTGTATAACATACCTAGGAATCATAATTACAGAATAATTTGATGATATATTTAGATTTATGAAGTGTTTAAGACATGTGGCCACATCTTTATCAACAAAATAGCTGTCAGAAGAGGTTTTATTAAAATTCTCAAAATATTCTTCAGTGCATTCCAATATAAATGAATAAAGCATTATGTGCAAAATTGGATGCAATCAGAATTTAATTCATTTGGGATACAAACAAGAAATGGATAACAAAAAATATATACTAAATATAAGAACAAAATTCATTTTGCTTTAAAAGGAATGGCTCAAAAGGTCTTTAGAATTTGGGAACCATTTAAATAATGTTGTCTTGAATTATAAGAGTATGCTGAACCATTGTTAACCTTCAATCAAACAGCACACTATGAACTAGGAGGACAAAGTGGTGAGCATAAGAGAGAAATCAAAGGTGAAATCAAATGTGGCCAAGACAAAAACAAAGAGCAACTCATTGAAAACTGCAGTGAAAGCAACAAAAGTTCACTTTGTGAAATGCCATGAGACTACATCAGCTGCAAAGAAAGAAATGAAGGAAAGAAATTAACCTGCCGTGAGACTGAATTAACAGGATCTTCTGGAAGAGGAAACATGGAAAGTGACACAGGTTATGTATTTTGCACATTAAAAAAGCACATGAGACGGAACTGTGATTTTTTTTTTATTATTTACTATCAGCCTACACAACTCCTGCCTGAGGCCCAGTTTTCTGAGCACATTTTTAAGTGTTCTTGTACATGATAGTTTTGGTACCCCTACCCTTATTAACTCATGCTGAACTTAAGATAAAAGATATGAAAGCTGTATACCTTAATGACACATTAAACACTAAGTCCTTTGCCTCAAAGGTTTTTTTTCCATGAAAGGGTCATAGGAAGTCAGAGAATATCATTAAAGAAAAAGACAAGTAGCAGCAATCACCCCGGAGGGGAGTGTTTACTATTTTAGTGATTAAATGATATACATTGGAAATATAATTGCAACATCAAATAAGTACTTTATCACTTTATCATAATCAACTGAACTAAACTATGATCTTATAGCTTTTGGTATAGTGGCATACTCAAAAAAATGTCTCCTTTTGTCCAGACTGGCCAACCTCATCCCTTGCCCCTTCTTCAATGCACGTACATATAGCATTCCTTATTGATTTCTAAAAAGCACAGTACAGGTGGTGCTGATGCCGTATTGTCTCCCTAACTCTCTCTGATACTCTTACAGATCCTATGTGTGCCTCACCAGCTTTGCTTTGCTGCACTGCAGATGTTACACATGGCAGAACTTTGACAAAAAATGTACTTGAGTCTGGCACATGTACAAAGTTAAGTTTCAGTCTAAAAGATGGTGTCCATCTACAACGCATGAAACAGTGAAGATTACTGACTACAACAAACTTAAAAAAAGGTGAAATCAAATTATTACATAAAAATTAAGTTATTACATTTTCTGGTTTAATGCTGGACATTAAAGTGTAAAGTTTAGTAACATGATGTTAAATAACATAAAATTTAAATATTTTAAAATGTATTATAATCTGAGTGCTTTGATGAATGCTCTCAGGTTGCGCTGCAATTGTAAGTTGTCATAGTAAACAGTCTGCTGAGCTGAAAACTTCCACAGTCTGATTCTGCTGCAGTTTCTCATTCATGAAAAGCAAGTTTTATTGCATCATGATGTCCCCTGTTGGAGTTGGTTATTTGAATTTTTACTCTTATTTTGTCATGTTGAGCTTCAAAAGTGAAGTGTTATTACTCAGTTTTATGGTGCAACCCTGTCAGGGTCCTTGGGTGCCACCAGAGGGTGCTGCTGAGGGAGGACAACAGTGGTTTCCATGTGACCTGGCAGTGCAGTGACATTAGAAGCATTCTGGGGTCTGACTTAAAAAGGAGCCCATCACCTCACCTCTGGGAGTCAAAGTTGGGAGGCAGCAGGCAAACTCACCAGGAGTGGAAGGAGAAGAGAACCATTTATTTATTTATAATTGAGGCATTTGTGATTGTGTGCACTGGAAAACGGGTTGTTGAAAATAAACATCTACTGTTTTAAATCCACAGTTGTGTTGGATGATATTGTGTCTGAAGTTCAGAGCTCAGTGGCATCCCATTATGGTTATAACATAACTTAACATGTGTGCTAGCCAATCACTAGCTTGTCTGAGAACAGCAGACACACACACTGATACATTTAATGTACTTCTCCTATAGCCATTGCCACATATAAAAATTTGTGTTTGGAAGCTAGATAATAATTCTTGAAGTGAAATTTACCTTTATGTCTTGCCAGATATCTTCCAAGTACAATTATTAAACACAAGGTAACAAAGACGACAACAGCTACTACTCCTCCAATAACAGCATGGTCAGGTCCAGTCTGGTCAGACAGTGCACTCGGATCTAAACAGAGAAAAAAATAATGATTGAGTCCATGGTGGCATATATTATATGTACAATAATTCACTAGTTCCAGACGACAAGTGTCAGTGACAGTGATTCCTGTGGCAGTGGCCATTACACACATTATTAGTGTTATAATGTGTATACTAAAGCTGAAATTAACACGTAGCGCTGACACATAAATGGACCAATTAATATACTGCATATTTTATTTTGCTTAACATATTGGAATAGTGTCTTTTAATGTGGCACTGTGCCTTTAAGCAAAATTATCCCTCAAAAAGTTTGTAAGGTTTACTCTGAACTTCCTATGTGAAAAGAAAAGAATCAACATGGGCTCACTTTATAAAAGCAAACTGGAAGTAGTGAATGGGAGTCATTGTCCTGGGAAAAGTCACATAAATTGAAAGGTCTAAGCCAGTGAAAGCAAGCTGATAGTCTGAAAAGGTGACAGACGCTGTATTTCAAAGGATTTTACACCACATAAAAGCATTCTCTGAACAACCAAGATACATTTATATTAATATCAGCATAGCTGTCCAATTTCCAAGCATGATGTAGAGCTGTACTCAGGCCAACAGCTATGTCCACTTACACTGAACTAATTTAGAGTAACTAAGCATGTTTTTGAGAACAGTCTGGTGTACCATGAGTTGTGATATGCCAAATTCTGACTTCCTTCCAACATTTTGTCCTCCTTTGCAGGAATGAAAACACACCGAGTATGCACTCCCATAGGAGTAATATGCTCACAGCTCTTACTTCACTGAAATACTTAGGTACTCAGTTACAGTATCTCACATACACAAAGCAATCAAAGAATGATTATTTGACAGATCTAGCATAAAATAATCACATTTTAATCACTGAAGCAGCTCCTTGCTTAGAACTATAAGTGTGTAGTTTTTTTAATTCAGACAACTTTGTCCTGTAAATTTTACGACAGAAATAAGATACCTTCAGCTAAATTGACAATTAAGACAATATAATCCAGGTGTTGTCATGTGGTGGGTGTGGCAACACACTATCAGCACATGCTCCCAACCTCCTTTAAGTAGGATGTGATAATTTTGGTACTGACTTGGAGTTGGTCATGTTTATATTTGTGATACTAATGGGATTGCTGGGGAAAGTCTGAGGAGGTTTAAGGTCTATGGAGTCCACATCACTAATTATCACACTTTCAGAAGTCCTCTGTTGAGATGGGAGAACCTGTCGGAAGGATGACTACTTCTCATTGGCACTCCATCAATCAGGTGTTTAAGGAAGAATAGTTAGAAGAAAGCTACCAAGGAGTTAATGGCATATTACAGTTTAAAGGGCTCAGAGCGTTAAGGAAAATGATTCTCTGAAATGATGGAAAAAAAATTTAAGTCTTTGAGCAGAACTCCAAGCACTATGTCTGAAACCAGGAAGCACATCTTTATGCAAAAAATGGTGTAACTCTGGAACAAACTACCAAGACATGTAGTTGAATCAAAAACCTTGACAAACTTTTACGAAAAATGTGGATGAAATATTGGTACTTCTTAGCTATTAGCTAAACAATCAGGCTTGATGGACTGAATGGTTTCCTCTCATTTCTCAAATTTCTTATGTGCTACGTTCTTATGGTAAGGACCAGGCACTGCTCATCAACTATCTAATACCTTCCCTACAGTGAAGCTTGGTGGTGGTAGCATCAGGCTATGGGGGTGCTTCTCAGCAGCAGAGACAGGGAAACTGGTCAGAATTGAGGAAAAGATGAACGCAGCCAAATATACAGAGGTCTTTGAAGAAGAACTGCTGCAGAGTGCACACAACCTCAAACTGGAGTGACATCTTTCAGAATGACAATGAGTTAAAGCATACAGCTAAGTCAATGTTCTTGAGCGGCCATGCCAAAGTTCAGACTTACATCCCATAGCAAACCTGAGAAGAGACCAGAAAATGGCAGTTTATAAATGCTTCCCATCCAATCTAATTGATTGATTTTTAATAAATTTGCAAACCTTCTTGAAAACAATTTAATTTTGTTATTATGGGCTATTTGGTGTAGACTGATCGGTAAAAGTAACAAATTTATTAATTTAAAATTCATCTTAAACACAATAAATTGTGCAAAAGATCGGTGCTGGGTACACTACTTTTCACTCTGTACACCACTTTGCTGGACTCCATCATCCAATGAATTCTCCTATCAGTGCTCTGCTGAAGATACACAGATGTTCCTGTTATTCCCTCCAGGGAAGCAATACATTATCAGCTAAAGTCTCTGCATGTCTTAATGGATTAATGACTACCATCTACAGCTCAAACTGGCAAAAACTGAGCTTCTTGTGATCCTGGCCAGCCAGTTTGTTCAACTCCCCATCTCTGTAAAACTTGACTCATTGTTGCTAACACCTGCCAACAGTTTGTAGCCTAGGGGTGGTGATTGGTGAGCAGCTATCTTTTTCTGACCACATTTCTACTGTTTCTTATTCATGCACGATCATGTTGTACAATATCTGGAAGATCAGACCTTATCCAACAGAGTATGCAGCACAACTTCTGGTCCAGGCTTTGGTCTTGTCACGTCTGATAGGAGTACCTGCATGTGCTATCAAGCCACTGCAGATGATCCAGAATGCAGCAGCCATCTTGCATTTAACCAACCAAGACAGGCACATGTCACTCCTCTCTTCAGGTCGCTACCTTGACTCCTTGTAGCAGCACACATTAAGTTCAAATCCCTGATGCTTGCCTACAGTGTAGTCAAAAGGTCAGTACCTGAGTATATACAGACATTTGTGAAGTCCTATAGTCCTTCTTGTCCACTCAAGTTTGCCAGTAAACAGCATATAGTGACTCTGTCTCTATGTGGCATCAAGTCTCAATCAAGACTCTTTTTGTTTGTATTTCCAATTTGTTGGAATGAGCAGCCCACTTCCATCTGAACTGCTGACTCCCTCAATGTATTTAAGAAGCAGTTGAAGACCCATCTGTTCTGTGTTCTGTGTCTCATTGATCGAAGAAAAAAAAACTTGCTCTGTGATCTTTTATATTATTGGTTAATTTGTTGTTAGATGAAGTCTAAACACTTTATCAAATGTAAGCTACGATTGTAAACTAGTTATTACATCTTTTCACTTGTGACAATCAACTTTTGTTACTGGTCCTATTACACTTGCTGAACAAACAGGCCCTAGCCTAATGTTACTCGATTATGTTTACCTCTTTTATAAGTCACTTTGGATAAAAGTATCTGCCAAGCAAATAAATGTAATTGTAAATGTATTCATTTGTGCCTATATTGTATTGTTGCTCATTTTTTAGAATTCTACACAAGCAGGATCAGGAACAGATACATTTTTTATTGTGCTGCAAAGCATAATGAAAATAAACTGAGGATTGAAGCAGGTATCATAAATCTTTACAAATAATATTCTTTTCTTTTTTAGATATCCCATGCGTACGACATATAATTTTAACATGCCATCAGAGTCAAATGCCATGAAACCAGAGAACATGCTGTGTTACTGTTTCACCTAAAATAGGAATTATGCATGCCATGTAATGAATGAAACATCTTTTTGTTTAGTTTAATGTCAGAACCAAGAGGCTCTAGATTCTCTTTGGTGAAATGAAATGTATTTTAATTCATCTAGTTCATTATACAGGGACAAAACATTGGCTACAATAATGTGAGTTTATGCAAACTGGAGGCCATGCCATTTTTTATTTTACCTGGAGACCTCCTTTTCTTCCATAATTCCATGCTGGGCACTCAAAGTATTTTGAATGTTGAATATGTATGCAGTATACATGTTAGAGCAAATATACAGTAAATAAACCTGCATGGTTTATTAATATTATAAAGGAATTTAACAATTATGAATAACTCTCATATTTTTCTAGATAAAGTTTTTAGGCCTATGTGATTCAAACTGCTTCATAATTCTGAACACAAAGTGGAGATGTAACTAGTTGCACTACTAGTATCTGTTTGATTACATTTTTTTTTTTAAATTGTCACAATTATTTAATTAAGGGACTGAACAAAGGCATTAAAAAAGACATTAAAGTTTTGCGGCTTGTACATACTGTAAATCTACAGAATGAGCCGATAACTTATTGGATGTCACCATGTGCAATTGATTATTCAGCTATTGATTTGTAAAATATACCGTATATCTCATGGCGCCGGAGAGAGGCGACGTGTTGCATGCTGCTCCTCGCAGACTTTTCGTTTTTATTTGTATTTTTGTTTTTGTCGCCATTTGTACTGCCTGTTCGCCGTTTTATTAAGTTTGACCGTACAACATTGGTAAACATCGGAGCAACAAAGGCACAAGTCACTACTTTTGAAGTTATCGACCAGGGGCTGCTCGCCACAATAACTCGAGACCAAGGTGGTGGACACGACCCACCCGAATGACGCGGAGGAGAAAAAGTGGCCGGCGTGCCGGGATCCAGGTGAGGACGAAACACCAAGGACTGCGACTTCCACTGCCTAGCATTTTCCTGGCCAATGCCCAGTCTCTGGACAACAAACTAGAAATCTCCATGGTAGACTTCATTTTCAGCGAGATCTGCGTGACTGTTTTCTGCCTCACAGAAACATGGCTCACGCCTGCACACCAGATTCGGCTGTCCAGCCAGATGGCTTCTCTATCCACCGCGCTGATCGGTCGGTCTCCTCCGGGAAAAAGAGAGGTGGCGGGGTATGCTTCCTCATCAGCAACGCATGGTGTACGGATGTGGAAGTCATTTCACAAAGCTGTTCACCAGACCTGGAGTGTCTGATCATCAAGTGGCGGCTGTTTACATCCCCCCGCAAGCAAACACCAGCACCGCACTGTACGGCCTCATTATGTACTGTGAAAACACACACCCCCTCCTCGAACCGCCTCCTTACCGTGGTGGAGGGGTTTGCGTGTCCCAGTGATCCTAGGAGCTCTGTTGTCCGGGGCTTTATGCCCCTGGTAGGGCCACCCAAGGCAAACTGGTCCTAGGTGAGGGATGAGACAAAGAGCGGTTATACAAACCTCCTATGACGAATAAAAAATTTGGACGCCGTTTTCCCTTGCCCGGACGCGGGTCACTGGGGCTCCCCTCTGGAGCCAGGCCTGGAGGTGGGGCTCGATGGCGAGCGCCTGGTGGCCGGGCTTGCACCCATGGGGCTCAGACAGGCACAGCCCGAAGAGGCAACGTGGGTCCCCCTTCCCATGGGCTCACCACCTATGGGAGGGGCCAAGGAGGTCGGATGCAGTGTGAGTTGGGTGGTGGCCGAAGGTGGGGACCTTGGCGGTCCGATCCTCGGCTACAGAAGCTGGCTCTTGGGACGTGGAATGTCACCTCTCTGAAGGGGAAGGAGCCTGAGCTTGTGCGTGAGGTTGAGAGGTTCCGGCTAGATATAGTCGGGCTCACCTCGACGCACAGCTTGGACTCTGGAACCAATCTCCTTGAGAGGGGCTGGACTCTGTACCACTCTGGAGTTGCCCCCGGTGAGAGGCGCCGAGCGGGTGTGGGTATACTTATTGCCCCCCAACTTGGAGCCTGTTCATTGGGGTTTACCCCGGTAGACGAGAGGGTAGCCTCCCTCCGCCTTCGGGTGGGGAAGACGGGTCCTAACTGTTGTTTGTGCGTATGTGCCGAACAGCAGTTCAGAGTACCCACCCTTTTTGGAGTCCCTGGAGGGGGTGCTAGAGGGCATACCTTCTGGGGACTCCCTCGTACTGCTGGGAGATTTCAATGCTCACGTGGGCAATGACAGTGAGACCTGGAAGGGCGTGATTGGGAGGAATGGCCCCCCCGATCTGAACCCGAGTGGTGTTTTGTTATTGGACTTCTGTGCTCGTCACGGATTGTCCATAACGAACACCATGTTCAAGCATAGGGGTGTTCATATGTGCACTTGGCACCAGGACACCCTAGGCTTCAGTTCAATGATCGACTTTGTGGTCGTGTTGTCGGACTTGCGGCCACATGTCTTGGACACTCGGGTGAAGAGAGGGGCGGAGCTATCAACTGATCACCACCTGGTGGTGAGTTGGCTTCGATGGTGGGGGGAGGATGCCAGTCAGGCCTGGTAGGCCCAAACGTGTTGTGAGGGTCTGCTGGGAACGTCTGGCAGAGCCCCCTGTCAGAAGTAGCTTCAACTCCCACCTCCGGCAAAACTTTGACCATGTCCCGAGGGAGGTGGGGGACATTGAGTCCGAATGGGCCATGTTCCGTACCTCTATTGTTGAGGCGGCTGACCGGAGCTGTGGCCGTAAGGTGGTCGGTGCCTGTCGTGGCGGCAATCCCCGAACCCGTTGGTGGACACCGGCGGTGAGGGATGCCGTCAAGCTGAAGAAGGAGTCCTACCGGTCCCTTTTGTCCTGTGGGACTCTGGAGGCAGCTAATAGGTACCGGCAGGCCAAGCGGAATGCGGCTTCGGTGGTTGCTGAGGCAAAAACTCAGGCATGGGAGGAGTTTGGGGAGGCCATGGAGAACGACTTTCGGACGGCTTTGAGGAGATTCTGGTCTACCGTCTGGCGTCTCAGGAGGGGGAAGCAGTGCAGTGTCAACACTGTATATGGTGGGGATGGTGCGCTGCTGACCTCGACTCGGGACGTTGTGGGTCGGTGGGGGGAGTACTTCGAAGACCTCCTCAATCCCAATAACATGCCTTCCAATGAGGAAGCAGAGCCTGGGGACTCAGAGGTGGGCTCCCCCATCTCTGGGACTGAGTTCACCGAGGTGGTCAAAAAACTCCTTGGTGGCAGGGCCCCGGGGATGGATGAGATACGCCCAGAGTTCCTCAAGGCTCTGGATGTTGTAGGACTGTCTTGGTTGACACGCCTCTGCAACATTGCATGGACATCAGGGACAGTGCCTCTGGATTGGCAGACCGGGGTGGTGGTCCCCCTCTTTAAGAAGGGGGACCGGAGGGTGTGTTCCAACTACAGAGGGATCACACTCCTCAGCCTCCCTGGAAAAGTCTATTCGGGGGTTCTGGAGAGGAGGGTCCGTCGGATAGTTGAACCTCGGATTCAGGAGGAACAGTGTGGTTTTCGTCCTGGTCGCGGAACAGTGGACCAGCTCTACACCCTTAGCAGAGTCCTGGAGGGTGCATGGGAGTTCGCCCAACCAGTCTACATGTGTTTTGTGGACTTGGAAAAGGCGTTCGACTGTGTTCCTCGGGGAACCCTGTGGGGGGTGCTCCGGGAGTATGGAGTACTGGACCCCCTGATAAGGGTGGTTCGGTCCCTGTACAACCGGTGTCAGACCTTGGTCCGCATTGCCGGCAGTAAGTCGAACCCGTTTCCAGTGAGAGTTGGACTCCGCCAGGGCTGCCCTTTGTCACCGATTCTGTTCATAACTTTTATGGACAGAATTTCTAGGCGCAGCCAGGGTGTTGAGGGGGTCCGGTTTGGTGGACTCAGGATTGGGTCACTGCTTTTTGCAGATGATGTTGTCCTGTTTGCTTTATCAGGCCGTGATCTTCAGCTCTCTCTGGATCGGTTCGCAGCTGAGTGTGAAGCGGCTGGAATGGGAATCAGCACCTCCAAATCCGAGACCATGGTCCTCAGCCGGAAAAGGGTGGAGTGCCCTCTCAGGGTTGGGAGCGAGATCCTGCCTCAAGTGGAGGAGTTCAAGTATCTTGGGGTCTTGTTCACGAGTAAGGGAAGAATGGAGCGTGAGACCGACAGGTGGATCGGTGCGGCGTCCGTAGTGATGCGGGCTCTGCATTGGTCTGTCGTGGTGAACAAGGAGCTGAGCCGTAAGGCAAAGCTCTCAATTTACCAGTCGATCTATGTTCCTACCCTCACCTATGGTCATGAGCTATGGGTAGTGACCGAAAGAACGAGATCGCGAATACAAGCGGCTGAAATGAGTTTCCTCCGCAGGGTGTCTGGGCTCTCCCTTAAAGATAGGGTGAGAAGCTCAGTCATCCGGGAGGGGCTCAGAGTAGAGCCGCTGCTCCTCCGCATCGAGAGGAGTCAGATGAGGTGGCTCGGGCATCTGATTAGGATGCCTCCTGGACAACTCCCTGGTGAGGTGTTCCGGGCACGCCCAACCGGGAGAAGGCCCCAGGGAAGACCCAGGACACGCTGGAGGGACTATGTCTCCCGGCTGACCTGGGAACGCCTCGGGATTCTCCCGGAAGAGCTAGACGAAGTGGCCGGGGAGAGGGAAGTCTGGGCATCTCTGCTCAAGCTGCTACCCCCGCGACCCGACCTCGGATAAGCGGAAGAGAATGGATGGATGGATGGATGGATGAAAACACACACCCCGAAGTTCTGGTTATCATCGCCGGGGATTTCAACAAAGCAAGCTTCAGGTCTGTTTACCCCAAATACTATCAACACGTCTCCTGTCCCACTAGGGGTGCAAATACGTTGGACCACTGCAACACCGCACACAAAAACGCGTATCGCTTGCTCCCATGGCCGAACCTCGGGCAGTCAGACCACTGCTCTGTGCTGTTCCTCCCTGTTTACAAGCAGCAGTTGAAGCGCGTAGAGCCGGTCTTGCGAGAGGTGCACTGTTGGACCCCGGAGGCAGAGGAGAAACTTAGGGACTGCTTTGAATCTGTGGATTGGGATGTTTTCAAAGAGTCCTCTGAGAATCTGGACGAGTATGCCACAGTTGTCACAGGCTTCATCAGGAAATGTGTGGATGATTGTGTACCCACAAAATCTGTACGCCTATTTCCCAACCAGAAGCCCTGGATGTGCACTGAAGTATGCTGGCGGATCCATGAGCGCAGCAGTGCGTTTCACTCCGGAGATACAAAGGGATACAAAAAGAGCAGGTATGATCTCTGAAAAGCCATTAAATATGCAAAGCGACAGGTCCCACAAACTGGACTCTCCGTTTAACAGCACAGCGGATGCTCGTCGGATGTGGCAGGGTATTCAGCTGATCACAGACTACAAACCCCGGACAGCTACCCACAAACCCACAGCTACTGCCGCTTCACTCCTGGATGAGTTGAACGTGTTTTTCGCTCGCTTCGAGCTTGCTAACATGGACAGGCCTGTGCGACCCCCCTGCAGTGCCGCAAAACTCCAGCCTGCGGCTCTCCAAGGATGACATGAGAAAGACTTTTTCTTGACTCAGCATCCGCAAAGCATCTGGCCCAGACAGAGTCTCAGGTCGCGTTTTACAAACTTGTTGCGACCAGCTAGCTGCTGTCTTTACGGATATTTTTAACACATCTCTGAGAGTTTCATCTGTCCCCACCTGCTTTAAGTACACAGCCATCATATCCCTGTCCCAAAGAAAAATAAAGTAGACTGCCCTAATGATTACCGCCCATTAGCACTTACTCCCATAGCCATGAAGTGCTTTGAGAGGCTGGTGCTAGAACACATCAAGGGCATCATCCCTGACAGTTCTGGACCCTCTCCAGTTTGCCTACCATTGCAACAGGTCCACTGAGGATGCCATCTCCATAACACTTCACACCACCCTGTCTCATCTGGAGAACAAGAACTATTATGCCAGGATGCTGTTTGTGGACTACAGCCCTGCACTTAACACCGTCATTCCATCCCAGCTCATCGCTAAACTCCTGGATCTGGGGCTTAGCTCTTCACTGTGCAACTGGGTACTGGACTTCCTCACCTGCAGACCTCAGCAAGTGCATAATGCTGGAAAAACCTCCTCCAACATCACCATCAACACTGGCACCTCGCAGGGCAGCATGCTGAGCCCCCTGCTTTACTCTCTCTACATCTATGACTGCGTAGCGAAGTACAGCTCTAACACCATCCTCAAGTTTGCTGACAATACCACTGTAATAGGTCTGATCAGCGAGGATGAGGAGACAGCCTACAGGGAGGAGGTCAGACTCCTGTCAGAATGGTGTCAGGACAACAACCTCACCCTCAACTTTAGCAAAACTAAGGAGATGATTGTGGATTTCTGCAAACAGGCAACAGAGCACAGCCCCATCTACATCAGAGGTGAGGCTGTGGAGCAGGTCAGCAACTTTAGGTTCCTCGCAATCACCCTCACTGATGACCTTAAATGGTCAAGTCACACTGCGGCAGTAGTCAAGAAAGCCCAACAATGCCTCTACTTCCTCAGGAGACTGAGTAAAGCCCGGATGTCCCCCACAACACTGTGCAGATTCTACAGGTGTACTGTGGAATCCATCCTGACAGGATGCATCACATCCTGGTACAGCAACTGCTCAGTTCAGGACTGCAGAGCTCTGCAGCATGTGGTGAACACAGCATAGCAGATCACGGGCACATAGCTCCCTGCGATCCATGACATCCACACTACACGCTGTCTCAGGAAAGTGAACCGTATCAGCTGGGACCCCAGCCACCCTACACTGTCACTTTTCACCCTCCTCCCATCTGGGAAGCGACTAAAGTCCATTTGGACACGCACCTCCAGGTTCAGGAACAGTTTCTACCCAACTGCAATCAAACTCATGAACAATCAGTAACCTTGTGTCACCTCCTCTGTTACCTGCACATATACTTCTGCCACAGTCTCGGTTTATTCCTAGGATTCTGGTTTTATTTATTTACTTATTTATATTCATTTATTTATTGTGTCTATTTTTTGTCTATGTTCACTGTCTGCAGGGGCATATGCAAGCAAGCATTTCATTGTACATGGTACTTGTACACATGACAATAAAAATTGAAATTGAAATAAAAAGTGCTTTGAGCAATGTGAAAGGAGCTATATAAATAGGATGTATTATTATCTATCTATCTATATACATATATATCTATATCTATATTCAGCTATCGCGCCCCCGTTACATCGCGGATTTATTATTATTACTACTAGGGGGCTCTGCCCCCTGCTTGCTTTGCTCGCCCACCCCTGGGTTTGGTTTACCAGATAAACAATTTAAAGAGATCGTTATTTTCATGGGAATTGTTACATATGCATTATTTTCATTTTTACTTTAAAAATTTTAAGAAAACAATATTTGTCCTTTATTTCCTGCTCCGGGTGTGGTTAAATCTCTTTCTCGCAGGACTTATAACGCTGCTCGTGTTGTGAAGGGGGGGTCTGAACGCATGCTAAAGAGATGCGGACGGTTTAGCTGCTTGTCAGCTGTGTGTTCTGCTTGTCATGCTTTGCGTCAATCACATAAAAGCAGCTGTCCTTTTGCCACTTCGCATCCCTGCTGCTAGCGTTCTGAAGTTGGGGGTTGAGGGCTGAACTCCCGCTAAGGAGAAGCACTCGGATCATCTGTTGGCTTGCTGCAGCTGCTGCTGGCAAGCTGTGTGTTCTGCTTGTCGTTGTTTTAAGAGCTGGGAGCACCTGAAGTGTGTCTGCCAAAAGCACTCCAACAACTGCTAGGTTAGATGTCTGTGAACTTGTTTTAAATTGTTTGTAAGTAGGGTGTGACGTGCAAAAGTAACTGTCTCACGGGTTTTGCTTCCTAAGGTTATAATGTCTAGTCTCGCGTGTTGTCAAAGTGTCTCTCTGAGATGATCTGGTCTCGATCGCTTTGCTCAACCCTCCGCCACCGGAGGCACGCTACGTTCTTGCTACTTCGCGTCTCTCCTGCTCCTGTTGTGAAGGGGGGGAGTTAAACGCATGCTAAGGAGAAGCGGATGGATCAGCTACTGGCTTTGTGCTGCTTCTGCCAAGATGCCTGTTCGGCTTGTCACTCTGTGCGTCGATCATTTAAAAGCCTGTACAGCAGCTGTCCTTCTCTCTCATTGCCTTGTCCTGCGTGACGTTAAAATATCTCTCGTGGGATGTCAAATTGTCTTCCGAGAAGATCACGCCTCCTCTCCCCAGTCTCCCTGCCAAGATTTTTTTTTATAATAGAGAGATATTACTCATATCCTTAGCCCAAAATCCACATATCATATGTGTTTACAAAGTGTGTTTTAATAAGTTTACATGTTTTTAAAGCATGTGGGAGGGCTGTTTTAAGGCTTAAACTATATAAAAAAAAAGGTTTATTTATATATTCTTTCTATATCACGGATTTTCACCTATCGCTGATGGGTCTGGAACGTAACTTATGCGATAGGCAGGGGATCATTGTATCTATATCTATCTAATATATATATATACACACATACAGTGCATCCGGAAAGTATTCACAGCGCATCACTTTTTCCACATTTTGTTATGTTACAGCCTTATTCCAAAATGGATTAAATTCATTTTTTCCCTCAGAATTCTACACACAACACCCCATAATGACGTGAAAAAAGTTTGAGATTTTTGCAAATTTATTAAAAATAAAAAAATGGAGAAAGCACATGTACATAAGTATTCACAGCCTTTGCCATGAAGCTCAAAATTGAGCTCCGGTGCATCCTGTTTCCCCTGATCATCCATGAGAGGTTTCTGCAGCTTCATTGGAGTCCACCTGTGGTAAATTCAGTTGATTGGACATGATTTGGAAAGGCACACACCTGTCTATATAAAGTCCCAAAGTTTACAGTTCATGTCAGAGCACAAACCAAGCATGAAGTCAAAGGAATTGTCTGTAGACCTCCGAGACAGGATTGTCTCGAGGCACAAATCTGGGGAAGGTTAAAGAAAAATTTCTGCTGCTTTGAAGGTCCCAATGAGCACAGTGGCACACATTATCTGTTAGTGGAATAAGTTTGAAACCACCAGGACTCTTCCTAGAGCTGGCCGGCCATCTAAACTGAGCGATCAGGGGAGAAGGGCCTTAGTCAGGGAGGTGACCAAGAACCCGATGGTCACTCTGTCACAGCTCCAGAAGTCCTCTGTAGAGTGAGGAGAGCCTTCCAGAAAGACAACCATCTCTGCAGCAATCCACCAATCAGGCCTGTATGGTAGATTGGCCAAACGGAAGCCACTCCTTAGTAAAAGGCACATGGCAGCCCGCCTGGAGTTTGCCAAAAGGCACCTGAAGGACTCTCAGACCATGAGAAACAAAATTCTCTGGTCTGATGAGACAAAGATTGAACTCTTTGGTGTGAATGCCGGGCGTCACGTTTGGAGGAAACCAGGCACCGCTCATCACCAGGCCAATACCATCCCTACAGTGAAGTATGGTGGTGGCAGCATCATGCTGTGGGGGTGTTTTTCAGCGGCAGGAACTGGGAGACTAGTCAGGATAAAGGGAAAGATGACTGCAGCAATGTACAGAGACATCCTGGATGAAAACTTGCTCCACAGCGCTCTTGACCTTAGACTGGGGCGACAGTTCATCTTTCAGCAGGACAATGACCCTAAGCACACAGCCAAGATATCAAAGGAGTGGCATCAGGACAACTCTGTGAATGTCCCTGAGTGGCCTAGCCAGAGTCCAGACTTGAATCCGATTGAACATCTCTGGAGAGATCTTAAAATGGCTGTGCACCGATGCTTCCCATCCAACCTGATGGAGCTTCAGAGGTGCTGCAAAGAGGAATGGGTTGAAACTGGCCAAGGAAAGGTGTGCCAAGCTTGTGGCATCATATTCAAAAAGACTTGAGGCTGTAATTGCTGCCAAAGGTGCATCGACAAAGTATTGAGCAAAGGCTGTGAATGCTTATGTACATGTGATTTCTCAGTTTTTTATTTTTAATAAATTTGCAAAAACCTCAAGTAAACTTTTTTCACATTGTCATTATGGGGTGTTGTGTGTAGAATTCTGAGGAAAAAAATGAATTTAATCCATTTTGCAATAAGGCTGTAACATAACAAAATGTGGAAAAAGTGATGCGCTGTGAATACTTTCCGGATGCACTGTACAGGTGCTGGTCATAAAATTAGAATATCATGAGAAAGTTGATTTATTTCAGTAATTCCATTCAAAAAGTGAAACTTGTATATTAGATTCATTCATTACACACAGACTGATGTATTTCAAATGTTTATTTCTTTTAATGTTGATGATTATAACTGACAACTAATGAAAGTCCCAAATTCAGTATCTCGGAAAATTAGAATATCAATTAAGACCAATGCAAAAAAAGGAGTTTTAGAAATGTTGGCCAACTGAAAGGTATGAACATGAAAAGTATGAGCATGTACAGCACTCAATATTTAGTTGGGGCTCCTTTGGCCTGGATTACTGCAGCAATGCGGAGTGGCATGGAGTCGATCAGTCTGTGGCACTGCTCAGGTGTTATGAGAGCCCATGTTGCTCTGATAGTGGCCTTCAGCTCTTCTGAATTGTTAGGTCTGGCGTATTGCATATTCCTCTTCAAGGTCAGGCGAATTTGCTGGCCAATCAAGAACAGGGATACCATGGTCCTTAAACCAGGTACTGGTAGCTTTGGCACTGTGTGCAGGTGCCAGGTCCTGTTGGAAAATGAACTCTGCATCTCCATAAAGTTCGTCAGCAGCAGGAAGCATGAAGTGCTCTAAAACTTCCTGGTAGATGGCTGCGTTGACCTTGGACCTCAGAAAACACAATGGACCAACACCAGCAGATGACATGGCACCCCAAACCATCACTGACTGTGGAAACTTTACACTGGACCTCACGCAACGTGGATTCTGTGCCTCTCCTCTCTTCCTCCAGACTCTGGGACCTTGATTTCCAAAGGAAATGTAAAATTTACTTTCATCAGAGAACATAACTTTGGACCACTCAGCAACAGTCCAAAGGCGAGACGCTTCCGACGCTGTCTCTTGTTCAAGAGTGGCTTGACACAAGGAATGAGACAGCTGAAACCCATGTCTTGCATACGTCTGTGCGTGGTGGTTCTTGAAGCACTGACTCCAGCTGCAGTCCACTCTTTGTGAATCTCCCCCACATTTTTGAATGGGTTTTGTTTCACAATCCTCTCCAGGGTGCGGTTATCCCTATTGCTTGTACACTTTTTTCTACCACATCTTGTCCTTCCCTTCGCCTCTCTATTAATGTGCTTAGACACAGAGCTCTGTGAACAGCCAGCCTCTTTAGCAATGACCTTTTGTGTCTTGCCCTCCTTGTGTGTCAATGGTCGTCTTTTGGACAACTGTCAAGTCAGCAGTCTTCCCCGTGATTGTGTAGCCTACAGAACTAGACTGAGAGACCATTTAAAGGCTTTTGCAGGTGTTTTGAGTTAATTAGCTGATTAGAGTGTGGCACCAGGTGTCTTCAATATTGAACCTTTTCACAATATTCTAATTTTCTGAGATATTGAATTTGGGACTTTCATTAGTTGTCAGTTATAATCATCAACATTAAAAGAAATAAACATTTGAAATACATCAGTCTGTGTGTAATGAATGAATCTAATATACAAGTTTCACTTTTTGAATGGAATTACTGAAATAAAATCAACTTTGTCATGATATTCTAATTTTATGAGCAGCACCTGTATATCTCATAGCGCCGGAGAGAAGCGACGTGTTGTGTGCTGCTCCTCGCAGATTTTTCGTTTTTATGTCTGTATTTTTGTTATTGTCACCGTTTGTACTGCCTGTTCGCTGTTTTATTAAGTATGACTGTACAACATTGGTAAACATCGGAGCAACAAAAGGCACAAGTCACCTTATATAGGTGTATATTATATATATATATATATATATATATAGATAGATATATATATATATATTTCTTTTTGTGTTTGAAATGGAAATTACGTATGACCACACGATATGAAAATTACTTATGACCACAGAACATATTATAACACAGGAACTAATCACTTCATTTGTGGACGCCATTTTTATATCGTCTCTACGAATTGTTATTATGTGCGAGAGTTATTTTCCTGATATTGAAAAGAAGTAAACACAAACACGCCGATCTATCCCATAGAAGTGCGCCCTGCGTCACCCTCTCCCAGCCCTCCTCTCTGGAGTACAGCGCTGAGCCGTCCGCCGCCAGGCCCGTTCTGACAGTTTTATTTATTCGTCCACGTGACTGTTGCGGAAACTGCCACATTGTAACTTTTTTTTAGTTGGCAGTAGTTGATAGTAGAAGAGATGAGGAAAACAGCTTTGCGTCTTTCTACTTTTTACCTGTGCCGAGCTGTAAACAATGTGAAGACGAGACTGCCTTCAGCGGCAAGGGGTGGTGAGAACAAAATGGATGCTGGGAGGCGCTGAATGTCGGGCTTCTCCGCTGGGTCGAGAGCTTCGTAGTTTCTTGCAGCATCCTCTTTTCTCGCACTGTTTGTGACACTTCAAGTGCCCCGTCGGCTCCTGGGAGAGTGGAAATCTTTGCGAATGAGTGTAATTGGCGCCATCGAATGCAGGACTCTGTTTGTAAATTGCCCTGCACGACTACTTACTGTCCCTTAAGGTGAGTTCGGGTCACTAAAACCGTGCAGCATTCAAGGTTGCTTTTGTGATCAATTATTTTAAGAAGATGGAGAGTTTATATCTAAGAAGACGTACAGACCTCTTCATGTAAAGTGCTGGACTTGGGAATTGTTTGGACCTTCTGCCCGTTAAGCACGGAAGGGCAGCGTCCACATTTATTAGAATTATTTTTCTCTTAAATCACAGGCGCATAGTGCAAGGTTGTCAGGCAGAAATTTGTACGATCACATAGAAAATGTAATTTCTCAGTTGTACTCAGTGTTGCTTCTTTTTATATGATGTTCATACAGCACCAATAACTTTAGAAAACCCTCTGACAATACAGAGAGCTCCAAAATGTGGCATCTGGTAGAAACTGCTTGGAAGGAAAACCTGGAAAAGTGAGTTTGACACACCTGTGATAATATCTCAGGTAATAAAAGTGACCTTTGTGACTGAATACATTGAAGGTTTCCAAAAATAAGCTGTGGAATTAAATAAAAGTTTCCACTTTATGCTGATTTCTGTATCTGGCTAATCTAAAATTATTTATGTAAACAGACAGCCACACACATCAGTAAAAGAACACATGTCAACACACTGGTCATGAGAGGCTCATACAGAAGTCTTTTGTTCACATATATCAGATGAACCAGTAATGTCACAGTCAGCAGTCTACTGCCGAGAGCAAAATAAGAAAGATGTCTGGCATGCTTAGGAGACTTTATTGTATAATATAGACACTTTGTCTTCTGGGCCCTGAAGGAAGGTGGGGCATGCACCTCTCACTAAACACTGCACCCCTGGACATTCCACCAATGTAGCTGCAATTTCCGTCAGTACCATCTTAAGTTGGCATGGCTCTTTTCCTGATTGACATGCTTTCTTGTCAGCCATGCCACCACCATCTGTGTTAGAGACAATACAAAGGACTGGCCTGTGCTGTGTTTTTTCCCTGTCAGCAATGTTGCCCACCCACACCTCTGTACTTTTCTTTTCCGCCCCTGCTCTGAGAAGGACCCAAAACTCAATTTCAATAGGGCACATTATGCATATCATAGAATAAGCGCTTGATTGAGACCAAGATAAAAGTTCAAGGCACATGGGTTCACAAGCTTTTTCATGACGGACAGATAACTGTTAGCATATATATTAGACATATACACACACTGCAGATTGGTAGACTGATTATTTAAGTTGGAAAATATGATTACTATTCTTGGCAGCCAATTGAAAAAGGAGGCACCATCTGACATTTAGATTTATGTTTTCTAATTATGATTTTTATTGGGAAAAGAATAAAAATGGGTAGTTATCAAATAATGAGAAGTAACAAACAAAGTAACAAACTCAGAGGGTGAGCAGCTGGATGCAGAATTTACAGAAAAAATAGGTTATGGTCTGGTATCAGTGTTGAATTCACAGATTTTTAAAATGTATTTTAATTACTTAGAAACAATATTTAAAAATTAAATAAAAGTTGCATTTAACACTAAGCTAGTTTAATTATATGGACAATATTCAGTACAGGTTGACTACGATAAGTTTCAGTTTTCTCAAACAAGATTGAATGGAAACAATGTAAAGTTTTATTAAGTAAGGAATAGGAAAAGGAAAGTATTTGACCAAATTACCATTAGTTAGAAATTAATCAATATTTTATTAGTTAACTATAACATATTATATGCCATATTAAAAAATTGAGTGGTTCCTTTTAAGGCAATTTCTTTCTAATGAAAAAAATGTGATTTTGATATATAATCGGTTAGCATATTTCCAAATTAACAAAATGAGATAGTGTGCTACCAGTAAATGAACACTTGATTGGGCCCAGTTTTCATAGTTACTGAGGAGCGTGGCAGTACAGAATGACCTTTGAGCTGAATCACTGTATCTTCCAGGCAGGGTGTACCAGTTGGCATACTGTGAGAAGACACAAATGAAGGGTGGGCTGGTGGTCTCTTGATTGGCCTAGCTGAATCTATGAATTCTCCTAGAGGAACTGGACCAAGTTGTTAATGATTGATGGCTTGAGCTGTCTAGAATGTTAAGCTGTAATAAATGTTAGGTTTCTACCACAATCGAGGTATGATGAGCAAAGTGCATGTGAAGTGAACATGCTATTTATCTTAAAAAATAATTTTAATAAAGTGCCTCATGAGCAATGCTACCTGATGTTTCAACCCACACACGACAACATGAACCTTTATATTGTTTTGTTCTTCTTCATAATGGGATATTTTACTTTCATATTTGCAAATTTACTTTTGTTTAGAATGTATTATAAAGTACCTAATAATGGAATCAAAGAGGCCAAAATGTCTGGTGTGTTTAAGGTGTCCTGGCCATCTCGTGTTATGTAAAGTTCAACTTAACCATTTCAGAGGCCTACATGCGGTTTCAGGGTATGACAACAGTGATTCTTTGGTGTTTTGTTTTCCAGATCTCTTTGGAAAGCCTTGATGTCTCCAACTATGCTCACCAGCCTCTGTAGGTGCAGAGAGGAATCTGTTCTCATTGGCTGTATAACATCCTGGACCAGCATTAGCCCAGCACCAGCAAAACAATGAAGTTGTCTCAGAATATTACTGGCACACAGCTCCCTTCCGACCACCTCACGATGAAAAGGCCTGGGATCCCGGTTATTAACCAATTCCCATAACCCCCAAGCAGACACACGGTCCAGTCCCAACCTCCAGAAATTGCACCACATGGCTGCAGTGCTGTAACTTGAGCGCCTTCTTAATGCAGGTAATGTGCCTTATTGTGGACTCCAGAGCAACCACTTGTTCAATACATAGATAACCCAGCAGTACCCAAGTATTCTCCGAAGAGACACAATCTGTGTGTATGCAAACTTCCACATTCTTCTACTACATAAATCCAGATCAGCGTGAAAAGTAAGCGCCTGCTGCCCCACCCCAGCTCCTCCCAGAATTACGCCTCTTTGAATATGCAAAGCAATATAAATAGCCCTTAAGCTCAGTGTTCTGTGAAAAGATAATAGGAAAAGCATGGGGGAAAATAGAAGAATTTCAGTGAATACCAAGTGGAGGCAAGGAAAAACGTACTATTTATTGGTTTAAACAGTGATATAATCAACAAAAGGAAGTTGATCGAGTGACATATAGTGTTGGAGAAACTCGAAAGCTCAAGTTCACAAAGTCGCACAGTGCCTGAAATAAAAAAAGAAGTTGTCACTTATCAAAGTCGCCATGAAAAGTCGAGTTGTAGCCCACCGTCTGAGTGTCATATGAAAGCTTATTAGGGTACAGAGAAAAAAAAAAGGCACACAGTGGGAAAAAAGCACAAAATGTCAACTTTAATCTCAAAATTTCCACTTTAACCACGTAGTTTATTTTGTCATTAAAGCAGAACATCATAAACTTTATCTTAAAATCGTTTAATTTAGTAGTTTCTCAAATCCCATCATAACTAAAGTAGCACGTTAAATGCTTTGTTTTGTATTTGATCTTCTATGTGCTCTGTGTGTGTGAATCACTACATGCTTCTGGGCTTTCTCCGACAAGACACAGAATCCATTACATTTGTAATATTACAGCTCTCTGAATAATTAAAATACCGAGATGTATACGTGATATCTTTTTCATGATGATAGGAATGAAAGCATGTTATTAAACATGGGAACACGGTGGCACAGTGATTGTTCATGTCTCACGCAAGATGCTTGCTGCAGCATAATTTGCTGCATTTCATCTTAAAAATGATATCGTCATCATATGTAAGTACGCGCTTTATAAAGTGGCGCAGGTTGTGCGATATTATAACTGTAGTGCAAGTTTACAGTGAGGTAATTGTACTTATAGGTATGAACAGTTCTACAAGGAGCACTCCATGGACAGATTGAGTGCGTTTAAAGTTCTTGGAATGAAACTGTTTCTGAACCACGAGGTCCGTACAGGAAAGGCTCTGAAGCGTTTTGCTGTGGCTGAAGCAGCGAGTGCTTGATGCTGTATACCGATAATTCTCTTTCCAATCAGCTACTGCTGTGATTCTAAACTCAGATACAGTGATATAACTCTGAGTGGTGCAGTGAGAGTAATATGGAAAAAGATGATCTGCTGTGACAACCCTTAACAGGAGCAGCTGAAAGAAGAAAAGAAGGTGCAGTGAGAGTAACAACGCTAAAGCAGTTATGGTATATGGAATACTATGGCTATTCCCTGGACCATTATATTGTTACAGGTTAATTACAATCAATTACACTAATAAACAATATGCAGTTAGTTTCATTGTATTTATAAAGCCGTGTCAGGAATGTGGATCTAAGAAAGAAAGGGTAACCACACACGAACAGTAGCACTGCTTTGACGCTGGGTGCCGCCAGTATGGAAAACCGAGCAGAGAACTTGCGCACGCCAGGGTATGAGGTACCGTGGAAATGTGCGTGGCTTTACGCCAAGTTTAGGTTTTATACAGCGCGATTTGAGTGTGGAAATGTTCGTACGCAACATTTCTGTACGTACGCACTGTTTATACATGAGGCCCCAGAACTGTAAAGACTTGGACCTTTGTCCTTTTGCAAAGATATCGAGAGCACCACACACCCCTTTTCAGTGACCTCATGGCCCCCCCCCCCATGCTCTCTCAATCCATCTACTGACTTCACAGGAAGAGTCACCACAAAGTATATAATATACTGCTGCCTGAGAAAGGCAAACAGTATTGTTTAGTATATCTGGTTCTGCTGTAACTAGTACTCATATTGTATGTGGGAGGCAAAAGAGTAAGAATTTAATTGTACAATGATTCTTTTACAATAAATTTGAACTTCAATAATATTCAGCTGGGAAGGCTAACCAAAATAACACACAATAAGGGAAATATTTATAAAATTAGTCAAGTTCCTTTTTCTTGCAAGTAATAAAAAAAATAATAATAGTTGCTTGGGGAATGTTGTTCAAAAATGCAAATATGTTATCTATATGCAGATTTCTTCAGGTCTTATTCAGGGTCGGATTAAGACGAAATTGGGCCCGATGCTGCAGCGCAAAAATGGCCTATTTTTTCTCAGCATTGGTGCATGTGCATTTGACACTCACCGTACATGCACACTCAGACCGACCAAGGAGCCTTAATTGCTTGTGAAGCAACCAGCCAGCCTTTATTGAACATGAATAATAATAATGAATTTGCAGAGACATTGGGTCAAAGTGACTCAGTTCAGGCTCTTGAGGGTAAAAAGTTGTTCACGATTTAAATTTCATAATAGACCACAATCTTGTTGAGGATTTAAAAAATTCTAAACATCCATGCCGGGCCTGCGGGCCAACTTTTAGTTTTACCTTTACAGATAACCATTTAAATAGCCATCGATTTCTACTTTCAAGGTGAAAAATTTACTACGTGGCACTTACCGAACAATAATAAAGTAGTAAGAATCCCCAAGATATTGCAAAAAACGCAGCTAAATTACTAAGTAAACTGTTTAAAGTAAAATTGATAGCATTAATTTGAAATCTTCGGTTAACAATAAACACAACGACGTTATAGTTACGTCACAGCGCAAAGAACAATAGTAACTGTATAATAAGTAACGCTGTGTCTAGGCGTCCGAAAGTCAGACTCCAAATTTCATTCTAAGAATTATTTTGAGGTTAGATAGAGGTTAATATAGCAAAGAAAAACTGTTCAGCTACCGGAAAATTCTCGTCTGTTTTCATCTGGGCCTATTTAAGGAATGGGCCTAATGCTGCAGCATCAACAGCACCCACCTTAATCCGGCCATGGTCTTATTACCAGCCATATTACAATATAAGGGTGGTAGATTATCATGTAAGAGTGCAACTGAAAGGGCTACATTAGCTATCAAATATCTGCTGTACTATTATCACATTCTAAAGGAGTACTGGACCACTGGATTACTACAGTACTTTGTGACATCAGTTAGCTGGTGCACAAAACAGAGCATGGAGAAAGTGGTCCAAGATGTCTGCTCCATAACCCAGTTAAACAGATAAAATTTAATACGAGTCTGCACAAAAATTGTCCTGCTAAAAAAAAAAAAAAAAAAAGAAAGAAAAGGTGTAATTGTTCTACTACTATTCTGTGAAAAACTCTGTTTTGAAAAACAAATAGTTTATTTTTTTGAAAAATCAATTATATTTGTGTTATGGCTTTGTGATATGTCAAGCTCAGTGGCTGTAAATAATGCAAAAAACAGGCAGCTGCTTGGCTTGTCATGGACATTTGGACAAAAAATGTAAAAGAAATAGTTTTCATTCACCGGTTTTAGCGCCTCTATACAGATTAACACGGCAACGGTACAAAGTTGTGGCGTCGGTTTGAGCGCCGGGATATCTGAAGGGCTGCCTGGAGGCCTACAGGTGCTCCGAGAGCACGCCGTGGGGCTCAAACTTCCCGATGCCGAGGCACGCGACTGAGGCCGGTTTTCGAGCGCGCTCACAGTTTCTGACGGCCAAGTGCCGTAGCCACTGGAGGAGAAAGGGTAAAAGTGCAATATTTAAAGTCAGAGAAACCTTTTCTGAAGGATAGAAAGCTCAGATTTATAGTGGCCAGCAAAAGGGAATTCACACGTGTGGCAAAGCATAGAAGTGAAAACGTGAGAAAGTAAAACAGTACTCACTTAACAAAGGCTGAATGAGTAGCCCACAAATCACCAAGACAGACGGGTATGTGCGCGGGGGAGAGCAGGAAAATTTAAATACGGTGGACTGTACCGGAGCACGTGTTGAAGAAAGGTGCACGAACCGATGTGTCTATCAAAAGGGCTCGCGATATAAAACCAGGATCCGAACGCCAGAGTTAGTCTTTTGACCAGGTCTTCAGGCATTAATGTTGATCTGTGCAACTGATTTATTTAACTGAGTAGTGTAAACATGTTCTGTTCTTTATATATAAAGTAGGTGCTTAGTTTTTCGTCGTGATCCATTTTGTAGCTGGCCGAAGGAGGTGGAAGTCTTTTTGTCTTCACTTTTGAATTGGAAACCTCTGTAAGTATTATAACACCTGCACTGATTTTTCTTTTTGGAAGTGTCTTTGCATTGGACTTTGTAAATTTTTTTTTGCAAGACATTTCTTTGTAAAATAGTATGGTCACTGCTGCAATAAAACAGATTCCTATTTTTGAATAGTTTTTTTTAGTCTGAGTCTCTCTTACTGTATCCTCTAGCTGCTCGGTCTCCTCTACTGACACCCCAAGTTGGGAATAGTACAACAAGGTCCTTACCTTACCATGTCACACTGGGTCATGCTCAGAATATTATTTGAAGTATATTTTGAGCTGAAAAACAGCAGCCTTCCTTGTTTTTAATGTTAGTTGAGGTAGTAGCAACCCAAAATCAAATATTTGTTATACATTTTGTGCTCTCAATCAATCTTTTTCTCTTAATCCTTCAAAATAGCCATGGATTTGTTATTTAGAGAATTATAAAGATACATTTTTATTGTCCAGAAATGACAAAGTTGTTGTTTAAATGGCTGTTGCAGAAATATACATGGTTGTGTTGATCCATCCAGGTAAGCAGACAGTAAAAGAATACAAATCCTTTCTTTACTGGAAAAAAGCATGTGCCCCAGTTTTCTTGTCAAGACAAAGGCAGATAACTATGAGGAAGTAGTTGAAGAGCTTCTCTCTTCATGCCTACATTATCACTTGATTTTATTTTCCCCAATGAACACAAGAGTATTCTCTGATGAACATATAGTGGAAAGAAGAATGATATTATGTTAGCAGATATCTGTGGGTCAATCCACCATAAAACCACTTTGTCACTACCAAGTACCTAGTTTTTATTAGTAATAATAAAATTTAAAGTAATTATATCAATTATATTTTTCAAGTTTAAATAATTAACTTTAAGTACATATGTTTTTTTGTCTAAAATGTGTTTTTCTTACATTTTAAACCTTCATCACTCAAAAACTGGATGTGATAGAACAATTCAATCCAGATTTGAATTCAGCACCCTCAAATTTTTAAAGAACACCCACCATTTTTCTCAGGAGAGAAAAAAAGTTTTATTTTTTAAAATTTATTTATTTATTGCAAACCAATATAATTACTCTTGTAATTCTTTCATAATCTAAAAGTACATATAAAAACAATCCACTAGTGGAAAAATTGGAAATTATGTAGTGTCATGGCCCCCACTGCTTTAGGTCCCTGTTCAATTAATTAATTTGCAACCTCTTTGCGTTTCAAATACAATTATAATTGCAGACCCAAAGGACAGGTTTGTTTGAATTGCAATGCAGTAAAATATATGTAAACTTTTGGCAGAATAATCATTTTAAAAATACTTTTTCTGTTTGAGTTTGTGACTAAATTAGCGAGGTCGTGTGAGGCTGTTAAAATTGACCTTAAATAGGCCAACAAGCCACTATATAACAATAACCCTGTAATATGAGAACTACTGTGATATCAATTATAAATGTATATGTGGAGGCATTTGCAAGGAATAAGTTACATTTACTGAGATTAATCATGCATGCTGAAAATATAATTTTTTTAATGTTTTAAACAGTAATGACTGTATTTAATTAACAGTTTATAAACTAAGCTATACTTGAGTTGTCTTTTTTTTAATTTGTTGTAGGTGTTATCACATATCCATGATCAATGTGAAATTTTGGGTTTGGTCAATCAATTCTCTTATGTTTTGTTTATTTATCTCACCAAATGTACTTTGAATGTTTACCAGATAATTCTGGCTGGTATCTCTTTGTTAAATTACTTTCTCTAAAAATATTAATTTGTGCATAATCATTTAAGTACTAAAGTCTTCACCTACACTAGTAATAGTTGGCAAAGTAACCAACTGGAAAACAGAAACATTTTCATGAGACCTGGCAATTCAAACCAATAAGATCACCAATGCTATTCCCTTAATTTCCCCGCATTTTCATCAAGTGTGTTCTGCTACAGCTCAGGGAGGTGACCAATGAGCCAGGAAATGAAAATGTTAGCTAAAGGTATTCAAGGGTTCTAAATGGAGAAATCATACTATCTGTCGGCAAAACCAAAGGGAGAGTCAAAACAGTCCGAGTTTAAAAGAAGAGCCAGGTTTCTTTGTCAGTAAGACAGTTTGAGTAAGGTCTAGTCTTTTACAAAGAATCCACTATCTCAGATGATACTAATCCAGGGGCATGCCCAACATAACACTATTCCACTTCTTATACTCATAATAGCAAATTCCTTTAAACAAAATGATGTTGTCAAAAATTACAAAACAAATGAAAACAGCACAACTGGAAGGTAAAGGTATTGTAGTTAAAAGTTTTCTTTGCACCACTTAATACATAGTTGGAATTTTAATGCAGGATATAGTGATGCAGACTTAAGTGGCTTTAGGGAGCTCTTTGGAACTAATGAAACCCTGACCTAAAGTGTAATATTTCAAAGAATATTCTACAATTCTGATTTCAGAAGGAACATGAATAACTTACTTTAGGGCTGAAAAATTAATGGTAAAGATTTAATTTTTCATACAAGATTTTAGCCAGTAACAATAATATCCACAAAAGCACCACTGTCTCGGTCTGCCTTTCTCCAGCTTAGAGAAATTAAGGTGGTCTCTTGATATGTTTTTTAATATATGAAATGTAGAATAGGTGGTTATTTTTCAAATTAATAATGTAATTGTTTATCACTTTTTCATATTGTTCATTTACTGTTGTGCATTTATTTTTAAATACTATAAGCAAGGATCATGACTAAATCAAAAAGTATAAATATGCATTCTTAAATCTCTTTAGTGGCTTTCCATTAACTTTGGAATACATTTTTACATTAATGACTCTGCTTCTGTTTTCATACTTAAATTATGTTTCAGGACATCTTAATTTTCCATGATGATTTTTTTAGTGATGCAGCACCTTTAGAAAAAGGGACATGGAATGATCAAACTGTCGATATAATAGACCCCTCATCAATTTCAGTATTAAAATTAGTCCTGAAGAATCATTATTTTAGCATAGTGTTCTTTTCTGTATCTGCTGTTCATGCTATCTTTAATATCTTTATAAATGATTGTTATAGGCTGTTATTAAGTCTTTTTCATTTTGTTTCTTGTCTTACTGTTCTGTGGTGGAAATTGATGGTGTTTTCCTATCTTAATTTATGTGTTAATCTTGGAATGAGACCTTTCAGAAACAGAAAAACATTTGAATCACAAGTAAGTTAATTTTCATCATACTGAAGCATAAAATAACTAGCTATTCTCTAATAGTATTACCTTCAGGAGCTTTAACAGCCATTTTTCATGTGTTTTTTGATATCAATTGATCCATGACAAATTTGCGGAGAGCTTGGGGCATCAAGTGCAAGGCAGACACAAATGTGCACTCATCCATATTCTCTCACACTAGGATTATTTACAATCAGTACACATCAGTAATTGTAAATTGAATGTCTTTAAGATGTGAGTGAAAATCCATATTGAAAATGTATGCATGATTTACTCATATCATGTGAACTCCCAGATGTCTCATGCAAGTACATTGCACTTTCAATAAACCTACAGCAGTATTGTGGATTCTTAAGTAGTATATAATGTGTCTAAAGTAGATGTGTAGTTGTTTATTATGACAATAAAAACAAAAACACATGTACATGCATATTAAATACCATAATATAGTATTTTAAATCTGGTCATTTTGGAAATCAGGAATACTGCTTAAACAATAGTAAATGTTAATAACTATTGGTAGTTGTAATTTTATATTAAAATTATTTTTGAATTTCTCCAGCTAACTGCAGTCTTCAGTAAGGCTGTTGAATATACCAACATTTTTGTTCCCCAAGTGAAACATTTCAATAAAACTAATCTATACAAACATGAAAATGATAGTGTTATTTGAGAGGAAGTATAAAAAGGATTAAAAGCAACTTATTTTTCCCAAATTTTTCTCCACTGCAAAGAAATGAAAACATACTGTAGCAGGTGTTTCATTTACTTTCAGTCACTCACATTTTAAAAATGGCTGTATCATTCCTACTTACTGCAGCAAAGTGGTATTGTTTATTTTAGTGAGTAATATTAAAAAACTTGGCTTAAACATTATGAGTACAATATAGAATGTAACATTAATTCAGAAGGAAATGCACAAATTCGTCTTGCATACACAATGTATTTCCTTTTGTAAATTTAAACCTATCTAGAGAGAATGGCACACTTTTGTAATACTGTACCTTTTAAGGTGGTGCTGGTGGCTGCTGCTGAGGTGATGGCACAGGTGACTATGGACCAGGCTGATATAGCTGCTGTGGTTGTGAGAAATAAAGTTGTTGTGGAAGGTGACAAAGTGGTTGAGATATCTAGTGAATGAAAAACAAGAACACAAGCAAAAGAAACAAACAAACAAAAACAACTTAAAGATGAAAAATTAAAAAAAAAAACACACACACAAAGCACAAACAACATACTAAAGAAACAAATGCATAAATTGTGATAAATTGAACTGTATAACAGAATATACTGTTCTATACAAATTAAACAAACAAAAATAAAGAGAAAATTAAAACCCAGGTCATATAAATAACAAATGTCGGGAATGCATAGTTGTTGCAGACTCTAACCTCTCTCTCTCTCTCTTTTTTCTCCTAGGATGTGAAGCGGAAATGGAAGTGGAAGATGGCCAACTGTGAGCTGTTGCACATTGTCGATGAACTCCAGATGCAAGACAGATGCCACTTGTGGAACAGAAAGGTCACCTGCTAAAAGAGACCCCCTAAGATCAACATGACTCGACTCGATTTGGCTCGATAACATCAACCCTGCACTGTGCCACACGCACACTGGGCCATGTGAGTTTTACCCCCACGCCTACTCAAGACAACGATGGAATATGGCTGTTTCAGCAAGGCAAGCAGGGGCTCAAGTCCAGATCACCTCCATCATTTCAGGTAAGTGTCACCATCCATAACTGCTTTGACCCTCTCCGTTCCTCCACTGTGCTGGCAGACTTTGGTGATATACTTGTACTCAGTATTGCATGCCCTAAATGTAAAACTGTTTTTTCTTGTTTTCCTGGTGCATAAGCGTGAGATATTACAAAAAGAGCCTGGACAGTCATTGAGAAGCACATTGAGAAGCACTTTTGGACCATCGTACTCCATGCAGGTGTCAACAACATTTGATATTGATGAGTGCCTAAAGACAGACTTCGCAGCACTAATTCAAGACACGAAGGAAAGGTCCCAACTGTAAGAATAATCATTTCAGGTTCTTTGCCCTTGGCTAGAAGGTCGGATAAAGTCTACAGTCGAAGGCTGGCCTTGAACAACTGGATTAGAGGCTTCTGCAAGAGACAAAACATTGGTATCGTGGACAGCCGGGATCTCTTCTGGGAAAGACTGCGTTTCTTCAGACGAGATGGTCTGTATCCAAACAGATTCAGTGCCTGGGTCATCCCCGAAAATATCTCAAAGGTAATCTATCTTTCTTGACTACGTAATTTTAGTCCTAATGTTTCCTATAATGCTGTGTTAGGATGTGATAATTCTGTAGTGAGATCACCATTAGATGTGTACCGTATAAGCACTATAATAACCAACCATAGTCTAACTAAAAAACACTGACAAAGAGGAAAAAAAGAAAAACTTAATTAACTTTTCACTGATAGATGTGTGCTGTATTAGAACTATAACAACAGATTATAGATTAAATAAAAAATCCAGACAAAGCGACATAAACACAAATAATTTAATTACCATTTCAAGCTACTGTAACACTCCCATTCAGCTTTCCTCTCCCGAGACCTTAAAGTGGCTTTACTAAATATTACAGCGTTAACCAGCAAGTCTTTTTCCATTAATGATCTTGTTAGTGATAGGAAAATCGAGTTAAGTGAAACAATGTAGCTCAGCTCTGATGGTGCAGCAGTATTAATTGAAGCGGCACCTAAGAATTACAGCTTTGTTCATTCAGTTTGCCAAGGCAAAAAAGGTGGCGGTTTAGCAACTTCCATCCATTCATCCATTATCCAACCCGCTATATCCTAACTACAGGGTCACGGGGGTCTGCTGGAGCCAATCCCAGCCAACACAGGGCGCCAATGCCCCTAACCTGCACATCTTTGGACTGTGGGAGGAAACCGGAGTACCTGGAGGAAACCCATGCAGACACCGGGAGAACATGCAAACTCCACGCAGAGAGGACCCGGGAAGCGAACCTGGGTCTCCTAACTGCGAGGCAGCAGCGCTACCCACTGCGCCACCGTGCCACCCGTTTAGCAACTTGAGCCAAATAAAAAGCAAATATGCCAGTTTTGGTACTTTCGCATCTTTAGAGTATCCAGTTACCATGGTTATTCAAGGAGTGTTGAGGTCTCTTGTA
Organism: Erpetoichthys calabaricus; assembly: GCF_900747795.2. Classification (NCBI taxonomy): domain Eukaryota; kingdom Metazoa; phylum Chordata; class Cladistia; order Polypteriformes; family Polypteridae; genus Erpetoichthys; species Erpetoichthys calabaricus. Next base: position 155,147,005 of record NC_041397.2, on the reverse strand, counting down.
TTGACTGCTTGTAGACCTCCTATATATAATGCATCTTTTATTGAGGAGTTTTCAGACTTGGCATCTATAATAATAACTAAATACGACAGATTCTTAATTGTAGGCGATTTAAATTTTCACATGTATAACTGGTGTGAGCAAGAGAATTGATGAACTTACTGCAAGCCTTTGATCTGAGCCAGCACATTAGCCAGCAAACACAGAGGGAGGACTCTGGATTTAGTGATTTCAAAAGGATTAAAAATTGATGTGAGGCAAGTAGTCATTATTAGTATACCAGACCATTTTTGTACATAATTTGATACAGAAAATACTGGTAACTACAACTAATGAGAAACATATTGTTATAAAATATGAAACATATAAAATATGTTATTTTGATACATCTGAGGCTTCAGTGTAATTTTCTAAACAATCAGTCCGATTGTACTGCTTACCTCAATAATGCTAATGGTGTAACCAATAAGGTGGAAAATTGTAATGCTAACGTGAGAGCTGCAGCGGACATAGTGACCCCTGAAAAGACAGCTAAGAAATCCTCCAGCTATCGTACCTTGGAAGACCCAAATAGTGTCTTTATGATGTAAAGGGAACATGCTGGTAAGCTGAGACTAAATGAAGAAAAAATGAACTGATTGTCTAATATGAAATATTGAAGGCAAAAATAACTGAATATTAACAACGCAGTCCTCCTTAAGAGGCAATCTTATTTCTCTAAAATGATAAACGATAATGCTGATAATCCAAGAGTTTTATTCTTTTATACTTTTAAACACAGCTCATTTAAAGGAATGTCTCCTAAAAACTACTAGTGGAACTTGTGAGGCTTTTGGTATATTTTTTAAACACAAAATAAATGATATTAGAAATAATATAGTACATGACCCCAAAGATAATCCTGTTGAACCCCAGCATGCCCTTTTATGCAAATTAAATTCTTTCACTGGAATAGATCTACCCAAACTAAGTAGAATACTTTGTCAGCTGAAATCCTACACCTGTGTCCTTGACCCTGTAACAAAAGACTTTTTCAAAGAAGTCTCCAAAATGTGCTAATTGATAGTGTTCTTGACATAGTGAACTCATTAGAAAAGGGGGTCTTCCCTGACTGTCTAAAGACTGCAGTCATTAAACCCCTGCTGAAGAAAAATAATCTTGACTCCTCAGTCTTTGACAACTTTACACAAATTTCTAACTTGTCTTTCTTAAATAAAATTCTAGAATAAGCACTTATTTAGCAGTTAAATGAGTATTTGAATAAACATTCCATTCTTGCGAAGTTTCAGTCAGGTTTTATAACAAATCACAGTACAGAAACTACACTGGTTAAAGTAATAAATGATTTGTGGATTAAAGCATACAGAGGCCGTATACCTGTTATTGTTCTCTTAGACATGAGTGCAGCTTTTGACATCATAGATCACAGTATTCTTATAAATCATCTTCGACAGTGGGTGGGCCTCTCTGGCAGTATCTTAAATTGGTTTCAGGCATATTTAACAAGTACAAAGGTCTTTGTTAGTTGTGGTGATCATATTTTGGAGACTCATGATATTGCATATGGTGCACCACAAGAATCTATCTTGGTCTTCTGCATTTTTCAATCTACATGCTTCCTTTAGGTCAGATTATTTCAAAGCACAAGGTGAGCTACCACAGTTACGCAGATGACATATAGCTTTATTTATCTGTAGCCACTGATGACCCTGATGCTCTTGGCTCTCTGATCCAATGTCTTAGCAATATTTTCGATTGGATGAGCAGAAACTTTCTCAGATTTAAAAATAAAAAAGAAAGGTCTTAGTGACTAGAAAATATGTAAATAGCGAGGGTATTAGGAATAAACTTCATAGTCAGCAGGATCGAGGCCTAGAATGATAGTAGACTCGGCCAGCTTGGTGGATTTAGTCCAGCATCTCTCCGATCATGTGACTCAGCTACAGCTGTAACACACCAAGCTGCTGGATGCCATGCTGTAGTGAGAAGCCTTCGATGTGTACCAGGGAAGATGGGAACAAGGGCCCATACTGAATTTTGACCCAATGAGATCATGTGACAATGTGGAAACATACCTCCTGATTTCTGAGTCCACCTGACAACAGTGTCAACAGTGTGAGTGGGGACCCTTTTTGCAGTTTTTTTGACAGGTGAGGCACAGATGGCCCACTATGACCTGGAACAGCAGGCCACTGGATACTACTCCACCTTGAAGAGAGAGAGATACTGGCCCGCTATGGTCTCAGAGCAGCTTGCCATGATCAGCGCTGTAGGGACTGGAAATTTGACCCCTAATGCCCCAAGAGGGCTCAAGCTTTCATTCTGTGGGGCTGGATGGCCTACTGGTTCTGACTGGGAGAGAACACGGAGGAGCACATAGTAAAAATGGTAGCCTTGAATTTTTTGGTCCACACCCTCCCAGAATACCTTGTTGCCCTGTCAGAAGATAACCCTTGGAATACATGGAAGTGCTAGTTGAAATCTTGGAGTGCCACCACACTGCCAGCCAAACCAAACGTTCTGAGGAGCAATACTGCTCACACCCCAGTTGGACCTCAACAACAAGAACAACATTTATTTACACAGCACGTTTTCATTCAAATGATGTAGCTCAAAGTGCTTTACAAGATGAAGAAAGAAAAAAGAAAAAATATAAAAATAAAATTAGGCAATACTAATTAACAAAGAAAAAAGTATAGTTCGATGGCCAGGGAGGACAGAGAAAACAAAAAAATCTCCAGAGGGCTAGAGAAAATAACAAAATCTGAATGGGTTCCAAGGCCATGAGACTGCCCAGCCCCCACTAGGCATTCTACCTAACATAAATTATCTAAATCAGTCCTCATGGTTTTCAGGCTTCACGTGGAAGAATTACACGACGATGGTCATGTGGACCTCTGGCCTTCAATCGATCAATGTAGGGACTGCAAGGTGCTTTGATCAGGTGGTGGTGGTGCAAATTGCCACCACGGAAAACCGGAAAAAGAACAGCAGAGAAAGTAGGGGTTAGTAAGGATTTCGGAGCCATGAGAAAAAATGATAATTAAATTAATATACAGAATATCAGGGTTACACAAAATGAAGATACTGTATAAGAAAGCCATGTTAAAATAATGGTTTTTATCTTTTAAAATGCTTAACCGTATCAGCCTGGTGAATTTCTATCGGTAAGCTGTTCCAGATTTTAAGTGTATAATAGCAGAAAGCCACCTCACCATTTCTTTTAAGTTTTAGCTCTTGGAATTATAAGCAGACACTCATTTGAAGATCTAAGGTCATGATTTGGAGTGTAAGGTGAAAGGCATTCCGAAATATAGGATGGAGTAAGATTATTTAAGGCTTTGTAAATCATAAGCACTATTTTAAAGTCAATTCTAAATGGCACTGGTAACCAATGTAATGACATCAAAACTGGAGAGATGTGCTTGGATTTTCTTTTCCTAGTTAAGATTCTGGCAGCTGCATTCTGCACTAGTTGCAATTGATTGATGTCTTGTTTGGGTAGTGCTGAGATGAGTGCGTTACAATAATCTAGTTGACAAAAAACAAAAGCGTGGACTAATTTTTCAGCATCTTGCAAAGTTATAAGGGATCTAACTTTTGCTATATTCCTTAAGTGAAAAAATGCTGACCTAGTAATCTGATTAATATGTGATTTAATATTTAGTTCAGAGTCAATAATTACCCCTAAATTCTTTACCTCTGTCTTGACTTTTAAGCCTAATAGATCAAGTTTCTTTCCAATTCCCCTCAATCACTAAGATTTCTTATTTCTCCTTAAGAGAAAATTACTACTCATCCACTCAGAAACACAAGTAAGACATTGGGTCAAGACTTGAGACAACCACAAAAGATGCCGAGATGCCTCCTGGGAGGAGGGAGCAATTGCCACTACTTCTCTGTGCTAATGCTGTGGTGAATCAGGTATACGGTGGCTACCTGGCCCCAAAGAAAACTAAACAAGGAGACACTATGTTAAATTGGAGCGATGAGCCTTGTGGTAGGAGAGGACCAAGCACCCAGAGGAGAGTCTCAGTTATACAAGAAAACAAGTAAAGGGGCGTCCAAACAATACAACCCATTGGATCTTGGACAGGGGGAAAACAAAACCACTACAACAGAGCCGTCTTCCTTGGCCCAGGCCTCCCTGCAGATTCAGTTTCACAACCTGCCTGCATCCTTTAAATGCAAGCAGTGGAACAATGATTCCTTGAAGCATGCAAGGAATGCGGTTGGTATCTTCAATGGTCAGCCTTCTGATGAGTCCATGCATTCGCTCCTCTCCTTGTCCCTGACCACGATCTTTGTAGCAGGTGATGAAAAACCAAGGTGAAATTCTGAGCCAACTCCTTGTCCCCAGGCCATAGTACTGGGAGATATGTGACTTGCTCATGTTCACATATTGGAGGCTGTGGTAAAGTGAGGATTGCGGCTGACTGGTGTCTTTTAAATAAATAATCACCATACTCGTGTCTTCAGGTGGGGGCATGGCAGCGTGATGAGAGCAGTTCCCGTGTGCGATGCGGGAGCAGATGGTCAAGCTGTTAGTGCACAGGTGCAGGATCGCCTGTGACCCTAAATGCCGGGAACTGATGACTGCTGCAGCTGTACCATGTCCCCATTTTAAAAGGGAAGCATAAGTGTGAGGGAGAAAGGAATGGAGGTTAAAGGGAGAAAGAGAAAGAAGAAGACAGGAGGTGGAAGGAGCCGGTGCGAGTGAATGAGTGAGCAAGCAGAGATAGACAGTGGTGCGGAGAGCCCCCGGAGAGGAGCAAGTGGCCAACGCCTAGGGAACTGCTGTAGTGGGATCTCTCTAGCTGAACAACTTGGGGGAGCTGGAGTGATCAGGTGGCAGCAGAAGCCTAGGAAGGCAGCAGGAGTCAGAGCCTTGGACTGAGAGCCCCATTGTGTGTGCCATGGCATTTAGGGACCCGAGTGTGAATATAATATTATAGAAGTAACAGAAACTTGGCTAAATAACAAAGGCAAGGATGAATATAGCATAGATGGCACAGATGGCTATACATTTTTTCAGAAGAACAGACAGAAGAGAAAAGTGTGTGTTTTATTGTTTTTTTTAGGTAAAACAGAATTTAAATGCATGTCTTCTTCAATTGGATGATGAGCCATATCTTAGTCTAGAGAGGGAGTCTTACTGAAGCCATGTGACAGCAGGGACCCAGACTTGTGGAAGATCAGCTATGTCTGTTGCTAGGGCAACTCCTCTGATGCAAGGTCTGCACAGCATAAGCAGAGGAGCTGCCAGATAAAAGAAAATAGCAGTTGCAGTTAAATTGTATATCCGTAAACCAAACACACACACACACACACATATATATATTCACAGTACATATATTGTCACACACGTGCGCATGGGAGGTGGCTAAAGGGCTTGAGTAAGGGCAATTCCGAATCAGACCGGGATGTGGCAGAGTGCACTGATTCTTTTTCTCCCTTTCCTGCAGACCATTCATGGGAGATTCCACCTGGCCCTGTTGACATAACTTCCAGGTCCAAGCCTATGGAGGAAGACCTTGCCAGCTCCGGCCCCTTTGATGTCACGTCCAGGCTCGAGCCTATGGCTGAAGACCCTTATGAGCCCGACCCCTTTGACCTCACTTCCTGTCTTCCTCTTTAAAAAGCCTCCACCATTCCCCTACTCCCTCAGTTCTGTTTTGGACTCTGATTTGTGCACATCTTTTGTTTGCAGTTTTGCAGCCAGGAAACCAATCATACGGGTGGCTGCCCCAAACCTTGCTATGACTTGTGGTCAAGTTTATGACAAACTAGCAAAATACCCGCGCTTCACAGCGGAGAAGTAGTGTGTTAAAGAGGTTATGAAAAAGAAAAGGAAACATTTTAAAAATAACGTAACATGATTGTCAATGTAATTGTGTTGTCATTGTTATGAGTGTTGCTGTCTTTTATATATATATAATATACACACACACACACACACATAAACATATATATATACATATACATATATACATATCTACATATACTGTATATATACATATACACATCCACATATATATACATATATATATATATATATACACATATCAACATATATATACACACATACATAAACACACACATATACATATACATGTACATACATACATACACACACACACACACACACATATATATATATATATATATATATATATATATATATATATAAAATCTAGACATACATACATAGATAGATGACACATATATATATACATATCTACATATATATATATATATATATATATATGTAATTGTGTTGTCATTGTTATGAGTGTTGCTGTCATACATATATATATATATATATATATATATATATATATATATATATATATATAGCAAAATACCCGCGTTTCGCAGCGGAGAAGTAGTGTGTTAAAGAGGTTATGTAAACATATATACAGTGGTGTGAAAAACTATTTGCCCCCTTCCTGATTTCTTATTCTTTTGCATGTTTGTCACACAAAATGTTTCTGATCATCAAACACATTTAACCATTAGTCAAATATAACACAAGTAAACACAAAATGCAGTTTTTAAATGATGGTGTTTATTATTTAGGGAGAAAAAAAATCCAAACCTACATGGCCCTGTGTGAAAAAGTAATTGCCCCCTTGTTAAAAAATAACCTAACTGTGGTGTATCACACCTGAGTTCAATTTCCGTAGCCACCCCCAGGCCTGATTACTGCCACACCTGTTTCAATCAAGAAATCACTTAAATAGGAGCTGCCTGACACAGAGAAGTAGACCAAAAGCACCTCAAAAGCTAGACATCATGCCAAGATCCAAAGAAATTCAGGAACAAATGAGAACAGAAGTAATTGAGATCTATCAGTCTGGTAAAGGTTATAAAGCCATTTCTAAAGCTTTGGGACTCCAGCGAACCACAGTGAGAGCCATTATCCACAAATGACAAAAACATGGAACAGTGGTGAACCTTCCCAGGAGTGGCCGGCCGACCAAAATTACCCCAAGAGCGCAGAGACGACTCATCCAAGAGGTCACAAAAGACCCCAGGACAACGTCTAAAGAACTGCAGGCCTCACTTGCCTCAATTAAGGTCAGTGTTCACGACTCCACCATAAGAAAGAGACTGGGCAAAAACGGCCTGCATGGCAGATTTCCAAGACGCAAACCACTGTTAAGCAAAAAGAACATTAGGGCTCGTCTCAATTTTGCTAAGAAACATCTCAATGATTGCCAAGACTTTTGGAAAAATACCTTGTGGACTGATGAGTCAAAAGTTGAACTTTTTGGAAGGCAAATGTCCCGTTACATCTGGCGTAAAAGGAACACAGCATTTCAGAAAAAGAACATCATACCAACAGTAAAATATGGTGGTGGTAGTGTGATGGTCTGGGTTGTTTTGCTGCTTCAGGACCTGGAAGGCTTGCTGTGATAGATGGAACCATGAATTCTACTGTCTACCAAAAAATCCTGAAGGAGAATGTCCGGTCATCTGTTCGTCAACTCAAGCTGAAGCGATCTTGGGTGCTGCAACAGGACAATGACCCAAAACACACCAGCAAATCCACCTCTGAATGGCTGAAGAAAAACAAAATGAAGACTTTGGAGTGGCCTAGTCAAAGTCCTGACCTGAATCCATTGAGATGCTATGGCATGACCTTAAAAAGGCGGTTCATGCTAGAAAACCCTCAAATAAAGCTGAATTACAACAATTTTGCAAAGATGAGTGGGCCAAAGTTCCTCCAGAGCGCTGTAAAAGACTCATTGCAAGTTATCGCAAACGCTTGATTGCAGTTATTGCTGCTAAGGGTGGCCCAACCAGTTATTAGGTTCAGGGGGCAATTACTTTTTCACACAGGGCCATGTAGGTTTGGATTTTTTTTCTCCCTAAATAATAAAAACCACCATTTACAAACTGCATTTTGTGTTTACTTGTGTTATATTTGACTAATGGTTAAATGTGTTTGATGATCAGAAACATTTTGTGTGACAAACATGCAAAAGAATATGAAATCAGGAAGGGGGCAAATAGTTTTTCACACCACTGTATATACATATACATATATATACATATCTACATATACAGATATCTACATATAGCAAAATACCCGCGCTTCGCAGCGGAGAAGTAGTGTGTTAAAGAGGTTATGTAACCATATATATACATAAACATATATATACATATCTACATATACATATATATACATATACACATCCACATATACATATACAGTAATCCCTCCTCCATCGCGGGGGTTGCGTTCCAGAGCCACCCACGAAATAAGAAAATCCACGAAGTAGAAACCATATGTTTATATGGTTATTTTTATATTGTCATGCTTGGGTCACAGTTTGCGCAGAAACACAGGAGGTTGTAGAGAGACAGGAACGTTATTCAAACACTGCAAACAAACATTTGTCTCTTTTTCAAAAGTTTAAACTGTGCTCCATGACAAGACAGAGATGACAGTTCCGTCTCACAATTAAAAGAATGCAAACATATCTTCCTTTTCAAAGGAGTGTGCGTCAGGAGCAGAGACTGTCATAAAGACAGAGAAAACAAACAAATCAATAGGGCTGTTTGGCTTTTAAGTATGCGAAGCACCGCGGCACAAAGCTGTTGAAGGCGGCAGCTCACACCCCCTCCGTCAGGAGCAGGGAGAGAGAGAGAGAGAGAGACAGAGAAAAATCAATACGTGCCTTTTGAGCTTTTAAGTATGCGAAGCACCTTGCAGCATGTCGCTTCATGAAGCAGCTGCACACAGAAGGTAGCAACGTGAAGATAATCTTTCAGCATTTTTAGACGAGCGTCCGTATAGTCTAGGTGTGCGAACAGCCCCCCTGCTCACACCCCCTACATCAGGATCAGAGAGAGTCCGCTCAAGAGAGAGAGAGAAAAGTAAGTTGGGTAGCTTCTCAGCCATCTGCCAATAGCGTCCCTTGTATGAAATCAACTGGGCAAACCAATTGAGGAAGCATGTACCAGAAATTAAAAGACCCATTGTCCGCAGAAATCCGCGAACCAGCAAAAAATCCACGATATATATTTAAATATGCTTACATATAAAATCCGCGATGGAGTGAAGCCGCGAAAGGCGAAGCGCGATATAGCGAGGGATTACTGTATATATACATAAACAAATTTACATATCTACATATATATATATATATATATATATATATATATATATATATATATATATATATATAGATATATATATATAGATATAAATATAGAGATACATATATACATACATACATTCACATATATATATATATATATATATATATATATACTGTATATATATATATATATATATATATTATATATACTGTATATATATATATATATATTTATATATATATATATATATATATATATATATATACTGTATATATACATATCTACTTATTGGCTCCTGTATTTAGGATATAGCGGGTTGGATAATGGATGGATGGACATCTGTATGCATAGCCCTATTTGCCCGTTTTCGTTTTTTTTCTTTCTTCAGTAATATTTCAGTAAACCCGGAGCTTGTCAGTTCAAATCCTGGTACTGACACCACTGTGTGACCCTGAGGAAGTCACTTCACCTGCCTGTGCTGCAAAAAACAAAAGTAATGTAACAAATTGTACCTCAGATGTTGCAAGTTGCTGGAATAAAGGCATAAGTAAAATAGATAAATATGTATTATACACATAGGAACTATTCATTTATTTTCAGTTAAGTCATCTGCAGCAAACTTTTATAAATGAGGGTTTCTCATTTTTAGATAGTGCAAACTGTTTCTTCTTCATTGACATTTTCTCTTGGAGAGGTTTTTTCATTTCATTGAAAATTAAAGCAGCAGCTACCAAAATATGTAGCTTTCTTATTAATTTTTCAACATTGTGTAAAATAAATTTATAAAGTAACATAAAAGGTTTAAATACTGGTTATCCTTTTACACTAAAATATTACTAAAGAGATACAAAAAAAGTAAAATGGATATGGTCTTTTTCTTGAAGGAGATTAAATATTACTGAAGAAAGAAAAAAAATAAAATAAAACAGCCAAATGGGGCTATGCATACGAACTTAAAAGGTTTAAATAAAACAGAAATATATATTTTATTTTTACTTGCTTAACTTGTGGAGGGTGTATTCTGTAGCAAAGCCCTAACTTTTTTCGTGAAAGCCCGTTTCAGTCAATAAGTCTTAAAAAAAGGTGTAAAGATATTGACAATAAGCTAAGCAAACCCAGGAAGACATGGAATTGTTTAAATCAAGTATCATTACATCTTCCTTTCTTAAAGAGAAGTAAGACAGTACTTATAAGCTTACATATTTATATATAGACATACATACATATATATATATATATATAATATATATATATATATATATATATATATATATATATATGTATATATCTATATCCGAAGCCGTGCAAGCACACTGTTGAGAATGCAACGTATAGTTGTACAGAAGAAAAGCAATCTTGTCTCAAATGAATGGCAACCTTTTGTAGGTGTATGAACTTAATTTAAATTTTAGGTTTACACGGTGCTTTCTTTCCGAAGTACCTGCACTCATGAATATGTCTGTATGTGTCAGTCGGTCAAATCCACGCGCTTCGCACCAGCGAAGTACCGCTTTTAAATTTTTATTAAGAAGAAAAGAAAACCTTTTTAAATTGAGAGAAAATATACTAATAACAGTTTGTTAAGGATCTGTTTTTTTGTGAAGCTGCCTTCACTCGAGTGATCACTTCGACCTGACTTGCTGGCCAACTATAAGCGTTACCTGGTAGGTAACCACCCATACAATCAGATTGTGAATCAGACTACGAATGCCGTGAATGTAATTACCCCGATCTACATGTTGTCAAATAAACGAACCACACACCGTGGCGCGGAATGTACAGTGGTGTGAAAAACTATTTGCCCCCTTCCTGATTTCTTATTCTTTTACATGTTTGTCACACAAAATGTTTCTGATCATCAAACACATTTAACCATTAGTCTAATATAACACAAGTAAACACAAAATGCAGTTTTTAAATGATGGTGTTTATTATTTAGGGAGAAAAAAAATCCAAACCTACATGGCCCTGTGTGAAAAAGTAATTGCCCCCTTGTTAAAAAATAACCTAACTGTGGTGTATCACACCTGAGTTCAATTTCCGTAACCACCCCCAGGCCTGATTACTGCCACACCTGTTTCAATCAAGAAATCACTTAAATAGGAGCTGCCTGACACAGAGAAGTAGACCAAAAGCACCTCAAAAGCTAGACATCATGCCAAGATCCAAAGAAATTCAGGAACAAATGAGAACAGAAGTAATTGAGATCTATCAGTCTGGTAAAGGTTATAAAGCCATTTCTAAAGCTTTGGGACTCCAGCGAACCACAGTGAGAGCCATTATCCACAAATGGCAAAAACATGGAACAGTGGTGAACCTTCCCAGGAGTGGCCGGCCGACCAAAATTACCCCAAGAGCGCAGAGACGACTCATCCGAGAGGTCACAAAAGACCCCAGGACAACGTCTAAAGAACTGCAGGCCTCACTTGCCTCAATTAAGGTCAGTGTTCACGACTCCACCATAAGAAAGAGACTGGGCAAAAACGGCCTGTGTGGCAGATTTCCAAGACGCAAACCACTGTTAAGCCAAAAGAACATTAGGGCTCGTCTCAATTTTGCTAAGAAACATCTCAATGATTGCCAAGACTTTTGGGAAAATACCTTGTGGACTGATGAGACAAAAGTTGAACTTTTTGGAAGGCAAATGTCCCGTTACATCTGGCGTAAAAGGAACACAGCATTTCAGAAAAAGAACATCATACCAACAGTAAAATATGGTGGTGGTAGTGTGATGGTCTGGGGTTGTTTTGCTGCTTCAGGAACTGGAAGTCTTGCTGTGATAGATGGAACCATGAATTCTACTGTCTACCAAAAAATCCTGAAGGAGAATGTCCGGCCATCTGTTCGTCAACTCAAGCTGAAGTGATCTTGGGTGCTGCAACAGGACAATGACCCAAAACACACCAGCAAATCCACCTCTGAATGGCTGAAGAAAAACAAAATGAAGACTTTGGAGTGGCCTAGTCAAAGTCCTGACCTGAATCCAATTGAGATGCTATGGCATGACCTTAAAAAGGCGGTTCATGCTAGAAAACCCTCAAATAAAGCTGAATTACAACAATTTTGCAAAGATGAGTGGGCCAAAATTCCTCCAGAGCGCTGTAAAAGACTCATTGCAAGTTATCGCAAATGCTTGATTGCAGTTATTGCTGCTAAGGGTGGCCCAACCAGTTATTAGGTTCAGGGGGCAATTACTTTTTCACACAGGGCCATGTAGGTTTGGATTTTTTTTTCTCCCTAAATAATAAAAACCACCATTTACAAACTGCATTTTGTGTTTACTTGTGTTATATTTGACTAATGGTTAAATGTGTTTGATGATCAGAAACATTTTGTGTGACAAACATGCAAAAGAATAAGAAATCAGGAAGGGGGCAAATAGTTTTTCACACCACTGTAATTACCCCGATCTACATGTTGTCAAATAAACGAACCACATGCCGTGGCGTAATTTTAGGGGCTTTGCCTGTAGCGCTGATGTCCGAGGTTCGATTCCCGTAAGGGAGTGAAGTGAGTGGCTGGTTACCTACCAGGTAACGCTTATGGTTGGCCAGGAAGTGAGGTAACATCAGCCACGGTGCCTTCAGTTGTGAGAAGCAGATCATAGAATGGTTGAAAATAGTTTACTGTCAAATAATGCAAAGAGTACGCGACACGTCTTTCCCCCTTATTCTTGGCTCATCAGGCGTACACACTCACTGCACTTGCTTACGGTAATCGAACCTCGGACGTCAGCGCTAGAGGGGCTTAGCAGCGGTGAAGTATTGCTTTTAAATTTTAATTAAGAACAAAAGAAAACCTCAGAGGTTCGATTCCCATAAGGGAGTGAAGTGAGTGGCTGGTTACCTACCAGGTAACGCTTATGGTTGTCCAGCAAGTGACGTAACATCAGCCACGGTGCCTTCAGTTGTGAGAAGCAGATCATGGAATGATTGAAAATAGTTTACTGTCAAATAATGCAAAGAATACGCGACACGTCGTTCCCCCTTATTCTTGGCTCATCAGGCGTACACACTCACTGCACTCGCTTACGGTAATCGAACCTCGGATGTCAGCGCTAGAGGGGCTTCGCAGCGGTGAAGTATTGCTTTTAAATTTTAATTAAGAACAAAAGAAAACCTTTTTAAATTAAGTCTTAAAAAGAGGTGTAAAGATATTGACAATAAGCTACGCAAACCCACCAAGAAATGCAATCGTTTAAATCAAGGCGCGAGTCGAAAAACACCATCCCATAATATTAGTTAATGATTAACACATTTCTATATGTATTGTAAGCATACAATACAACTGATAATATGTTGCGCTTATTTATCTGGTGTACCGACATTTTTGCGCGTTTAACGTCTGAAATCTAACGTGCTTTGTGCCCTTCAGAATGAAAATAGTTTGCATTTAACTTTTTAGTAAAAGGCGAGCTTTTAAGCCTGAGAAATCACCCCGTAAATGCACACGTTTAATTGCACATGTGTTAATATGTATGCTTACACAGTATTAAAAGACACTCAAAAATTAACGTCATTTACCTTCATTCCCGCGTTTGACTCGTGCTGTAAATCTCTTCCTTGTTTTTAGTTCACGTGATTACATAGGAGGTGTGATGACGCGATACGTGACTCCGCCTCCTCCATTGCAGTATATGGACAAAAAACAGGTTCCAGTTATGACCATTACGTGTAGAATTTCGAAATGAAACCTGCCTAACTTTTGTAAGTAAGCTGTAAGGAATGAGCCTGCCAAATTTCAGCCTTCCACCTACACGGGAAGTTTGAGAATTAGTGATGAGTCAGTCAGTCAGTCAGTCAGTCAGTGAAGGCTTTGCCTTTTATTAATATATATATATATATATATATATATATATATAGTACATATAAATACATACACACACATATATACATACTCATACCTACCTATACTGTATATACATACTGGATGGATAGATAGATAGATAGATAGATAGATAGAGTACATATATATCTATGCAGTCAAGCATGTACACTTAAGGGACATCTCCTCCAGCTCTGCCAGCATTTAAGGCACTATCCACACCTTCCACATACAGTGGAACCTCGGTTCAAGAACGTCTCGGTACATGTACAAATCCGTTTACGACCAAAAAATTCGCCAAACTTTTGCCTCGGTTCACGACCACACACTCGGTATACGAACAAGCCAGCTTCCCTTTCGGTTTGTACATGTTCAGTCTCTCTCTGTGCATTTCCTGTGCAGCGAGCAAGAGACAGCAAGACACACACACACGGATGCAGCGTGAGAGAGAGAGAGAGAGAGAGAGAGACGCAGACACACAGGCAGCACGAGAGAGAGGGAGACGCACACACACAGGCAGTGCGAGAGAGAGCTGAACGCATAAGGTAGGAAGGCAGTTAAAGAATGCACTGGGCTTGATTTTGTTTTCACTTCTGTTTCCAGCGATCGGTTCGTAGAGTGCATTGTTGCAATGTTACTTTTCTTGGTGGTTTATTAAATTACTGATTTTTTCAAATGTTCATTTTTTTCCCTGTGCTTAAAACTCATTAAAAAAGTGTTTTTAGCCAGCGGTTGGTAGCACTATAGCGCAAACTATTGCAGTGTTAGTTTTCTCTGTTGTTCAAGGTTTTCTCAGTGTTATTCAATGTTTTTACATTTAGTTTACTATTACGCTGTGCATTCTATGGTTTAATTAACTATATTTGTGCTTAAAAACTTAAAAAAAATATATATTTACATACAGTTTGTATGGTCTGGAACGGATTAATTGTATTTACATACAATCCTATGGGGAAATTGCTTCAGTTCACGACCAAATTGGTTTACGACCAGAGTTTTGGAACGAATTATGGTCGTGAACCGAGGTTCCACTGTAATAATCAAGAAGGCATGGTTACTCTCTCCACTGCTGATTCCTACTCTATGCCCAAAGAAGTCCCATTTCCTTATGGCCCTCAAGTGGATTAAGTGGGTTTGAAAAGGCTGTGTCCATGCTACCATTTCTGACTTCTGACCTTCCAATATCATACTACATATGTGCAGTATATGGGAATTTCCAGTTGGGATTTTGGGGGAACCATTAGGTTGCTGTTGATAATTACAAAATTGTTTCTTTAGTGTATTGCAGCCTGCTATTTAAATGAATGCAGCCACTAGTTACAAGTTTTGAAGGGTACAAAAAGCAACAATAAAAGTAATTTGTGTAATTTTAGTTATGCAGATTACTTGCCCTGCTGATGAAGAAAAAACTCTGTTTTGAGGATTCAACTCACAATATATGAAATAACTAATTGCATTCTAATAAGTTCTACTCAATTTGCATCAGCTTAAGGTTTTCATTTAATACTTTAGTTAATTTGCAGTTGTATTATCAGAAGACAAATCTTATCTCTTTGGCAACAGAAAGAAAAATGTAACTCTGCTTAATCTGAAGTGGAAGAGAAGCTTAAGGGCACCCAGAACAGCATCCTTACACCCACAGGAAAATATATTGACACTATGGGTAAAGTATGGCTTGATGCCAGGAAGCACAACCTTTTCCGGCACTGACGGGGAACAGATTATCAGAGTTGTAAAACCATTCAGAAATGACACTTGAATAAAAGTGAAAGTACGTAGTCAAATTTTTACTTTCACTGAAAAAAGAAGTATGGTGAAGTGTGGTACTGGTGAGTGTGGATATGACTTACACTATGCCTCCCCTACTGGGATACCCAGCAACAGTAGATGAGGCACCCCTACTCCATAGAAAAGAAAAATAAAATAAAACACAAAAATAAGAATAAACAAATTAAGTAAAACAGCTCACAACCTCATCATTTGAATAGATACACAATATAAAGAACAGAGGGATAATCACAGATTGGGTTTATTACACTTCAATGAACTAAAGATGGACTTTGGAAGGGCAAGTATTTATATTTAACAACAATTCTCTTAAGAAAGTTGTGGGTTCCTTTGCTCAGTTTTATTTTAAAATTATTCACTTGAGCACTGATGTAAACAATGGAATTAACCACAGTTAAATTCAGGGCATATTATTAACTCTCCAGCATAAACAGATGTATACCAGTTGGTTTATTCATAATATATATACATTTATATTTTAATGCACACCTACACACGCACTTACTTAAACATGCTTCTTTACATTTGAAGGAGAATTCTTGAAATGAAAGCAGAGATTTCTTTTGGTGCTGTCTTTAAATGCAACCGAGGGAAAGTGCACATTCAGTTTCCATGTCTCAACAGTGAGCAGGAAGCATGGGAATGATCTAAAAAATAAGTAGTTTAAGGTGTGCTTTTGAGCTTTTTTTATTGAATGAAATAAAGCATTCTATTGGCTAGGTCTGAGCAATGCTAAACGATAACCTAAGTTGACAATACACCTAATAGGTCTCTTTTATGAATTTACAATAGTTTAGTTTGTGTAACGAGTAACTACTTGCTGGAAAAGAATGCCATTTGACCTAAAGATGTAATAGGGTATAAGTAAAAGTAGCCCTAAATGAAATTTACTCAAGTAAAGTACAAATAGTTGAAAATGTACTTAAGTAAAGTAATGAAGTAGTTGTACTTTATTATTTTGCACTTGTTATTTTCAGCCTGCAATTACTGCACTAGAAAGCCACTCTATAGGTTGCTGTGGAGAATCATAAATGAAATAGAGGGTACAGCAACATATATAATTACATCAGTTTATATTACTGTCTTTGCAGGAAGTGTTTGTGAAATTCGACTTTGGGGATACAATAAATCAGTTGCTGAGGGATCAAATTACAGTAATTGAAAAGTTTTACCTTGAGAATCTTACTCTACTTAAAGCAATTCATTGCTTCAGTACCAGTGCTAACTTAAATTGAAAATGAACATGGGGGTGTAGAAAATAAAGTTATGTTCCTCCAAGGGAAAATGTCCTTGGATTTTCCAGCTAAATTGAAAGACTCTTGTTTTAGATGTGGTTTTAGGTAATAAGTCAACAAGCTCTATCAAATGCCCTGCTGCAAAGGATAAATGTAAAAGCTGTGAGCAGATTGGTCATTTTAAAAGATACTGCTACTATACTAAAAAGGCAAACGTGCAGAAAATGAAAATACCAGAATTGACAAACCAGAAACAGAGCATTAACTAGAGTATGTTGGTTGGCACCCCTGAAGTCTTTTCCAAACCCATCAAACCTGTTGTTTAGCCAAATAATCAAATACAGCCTTGTAAAAACCATATTCAACTGATAATTTAAAAGCTTTTAAACAAAATTACATTAAATAGGACAGGGGGATGAATGTAAAATTCTTACATAAAACAAATACTTTTCAAAATATCTGTGGTGTTAATGTCAGCAATAACATTAGAGATTTTTATCTTATGTATCTGATGTGCCTATATTCACATCATGAATGATATAATTTAAGTAATGTTCTATTTGTGAACTAAATGTTCGGGTGACCAAATATTCCCTGTCAGTATGAGAATTGCCATTTATTTTTTACTTAAAACCTCTATTGGCACTGATTAGAAGTGGTCACCCCTCCTTTAACCGCCACCTTATCGTGGTGGAGGGTTTTGCGTGTCCCAATGATCCTAGGAGCTCTGTTGTCCGGGGCTTTATGCCCCTGGTAGGGCCACCCAAGGCAAACTGGTCCTAGGTGACGGATGAGACAAAGAGTGGTTAAACAAACCTCCTATGATGAAAAATAATTTTGGACGGCGTTTTCCCTTGCCCGGACGCGGGTCACCGGGGCCCCACTCTGGAGCCAGGCCTGGAGGTGGGGCTCGATGGCGAGCGCCTGGTGGCCGAGCCAGCACCCATGGGGCTCGGCCGCGCACAGCCCGAAGAGGCAACATGGGTCCCCCTTCCCATGGGCTCACCACCTATGGGAGGGGCCAAGGAGGTCGGTTGCAGTGTGAGTTGGGTGGTGGCCGAGGCGGGGACCTTGGCGGTCCGATCCTCGGCTACAGAAGCTGGCTCTTGGGACGTGGAATGTCACCTCTCTGAAGGGGAAGGAGCCTGAGCTAGTGCGCGAAGTTGAGAGGTTCCGGCTAGATATAGTCGGACTCACCTCGACGCACAGCTTGGACTCTGGAACCAATCTCCTTGAGAGGGGCTGGACTCTGTACCACTCTGGAGTTGCCCCCGGTGAGAGGCGCCGAGCGGGTGTGGGTATACTTATTGCCCCCCGACTTGGAGCCTGTACATTGGGGTTTACCCCGGTGGACGAGAGGGTAGCCTCCCTTCGCCTTCGGGTGGGGGGGACGGGTCCTAACTGTTGTTTGTGCGTATGCACCGAACAGCAGTTCGGAGTACCCACCCTTTTTGGAGTCCCTGGAGGGGGTGCTAGAGGGCATACCTTCTGGGGACTCCCTCGTTCTGCTGGGAGACTTCAATGCTCACGTGGGCAATGACAGTGAGACCTGGAAGGGTGTGATTGGGAGGAATGGCCCCCCCGATCTGAACCCGAGTGGTGTTTTGTTATTGGACTTCTGTGCTCGTCACGGATTGTCCATAACGAACACCATGTTCAAGCATAGGGGTGTTCATATGTGCACTTGGCACCAGGACACCCTAGGCCTCAGTTCGATGATCGACTTTGTGGTCGTGTCATCGGACTTGCGGCCACATGTCTTGGACACTCGGGTGAAGAGAGTGGCGGAGCTGTCAACTGATAACCACCTGGTGGTGAGTTGGCTTCGATGGTGGGGGAGGATGCCGGTCAGGCGTGGTAGGCCCAAACGTGTTGTGAGGGTCTGCTGGGAACGTCTGGCAGAGCCCCCTGTCAGAAGTAGCTTCAACTCCCACCTCCGGCAGAACTTCGACCATATCCCGAGGGAGGTGGGGGACATTGAGTCCGAATGGGCCATGTTCCGTCCCTCTATTGTTGAGGCAGCTGACCGGAGCTGTGGCCGTAAGGTGGTCGGTGCCTGTCGTGGCGGCAATCCCCGAACCTGTTGGTGGACACCGGCGGTGAAGGATGCCGTCAAGCTGAAGAAGGAGTCCTACAGGACCCTTTTGTCCTGTGGGACCCTGGAGGCAGCTGATAGGTACAGGCAGGCCAAGCGGAATGCGGCTTTGGTGGTTGCTGAGGCAAAAACTCGGGCGTGGGAGGAGTTTGGGGAGGCCATGGAGAACGACTTTCGGATGGCTTCGAGGAGATTCTGGTCCACCATCCGGCGTCTCAGGAAGGGGAAGCAGTGCAGTGTCAACACTGTATATGGTGGGGATGGTGCGCTGCTGACCTCGACTCGGGACGTTGTGGGTCGGTGGGGGGAGTACTTCGAAGACCTCCTCAATCCCATTAACATTCCTTCCAATGAGGAAGCAGAGCCTGGGGACTCAGAGGTGGGCTCCCCCATCTCTGGGACTGAGGTCACCGAGGTGGTCAAAAAACTCATTGGTGGCAGGGCCCCGGGGGTGGATGAGATATGCCCGGAGTTCCTCAAGGCTCTGGATGTTGTAGGACTGTCTTGGTTGACACGCCTCTGCAACATCGCATGGACATCAGGGACAGTGCCTCTGGATTGGCAGACCGGGGTGGTGGTCCCCCTCTTTAAGAAGGGGGATCGGAGGGTGTGTTCCAACTACAGAGGGATCACACTCCTCAGCCTCCCTGGAAAAGTCTATTCAGGGGTCCTGGAGAGGAGGGTCCGTCGGATAGTCGAGCCTCGGATTCAGGAGGAACAGTGTGGTTTTTGTCCTGGTCGCGGAACAGTGGACCAGCTCTATACCCTTAGCAGGGTCCTGGAGGGTGCATGGGAGTTTGCCCAACCAGTCTACATGTGTTTTTTATGGACTTGGAAAAGGCATTCGACCGTGTCCCTTGGGGAATCCTGTGGGGGGTACTCCGAGAGTATGGGGTACCGGCCCCCCTGATAAGGGCTGTTCGGTCCCTGTACGATCGGTGCCAGAGCTTGGTCCGCATTGCCGGCAGTAAGTCGAACGCATTTCCAGTGAGAGTTGGACTCCGCCAGGGCTGCCCTTTGTCACCGATTCTGTTCATAACTTTTATGAATAGAATTTCTAGGCGCAGCCAGGGCGTTGAGGGGGTCCGGTTTGGTGGGCTCAGGATTGGGTCACTGCTTTTTGCAGATGATGTTGTCTTGTTTGCTTCATCAGGCCGTGATCTTCAGCTCTCTCTGGATCGGTTCGCAGCCGAGTGTGAAGCGGCTGGGATGAGAATCAACACCTCCAAATCCGAGACCATGGTCCTCAGCCGGAAAAGGGTGGAGTGCCCTCTCAGGGTTGGTAGCGAGATCCTGCCCCAAGTGGAGGAGTTCAGGTATCTCGGGGTCTTGTTCACGAGTGAGGGAAGAATGGAGCGTGAGATCGACAGGCGGATCGGTGCGGCATCCGCAGTAATGCGGGCGCTGCATCGGTCTGTCGTGGTGAAAAAGGAGCTGAGCCGCAAGGCGAAGCTCTCAATTTACCAGTCGATCTATGTTCCTACCCTCACCTATGCTCATGAACTATGGGTAGTGACCGAAAGAACGAGATTGCGAATACAAGCGGCTGAAATGAGTTTCCTCCGCAGGGTGTCTGGGCTTTCCTTTAAAGATAGGGTGAGAAGCTCAGTCATCCGGGAGGGGCTCAGAGTAGAGCCGCTGCTCCTCCGCATCGAGAGGAGTCAGATGAGGTGGCTCGGGCATCTGATCAGGATGCCTCCTGGACGCCTCCCTGGTGAGGTGTTCCGGGCATGTCTAACCGGGAGGAGGCCCCGGGGAAGACCCAGGACACGTTGGAGGGACTATGTCTCTCGACTGGCCTGGGAACGCCTTGGGATTCTCCGGGAAGAGCTAGAAGAAGTGGCCGGGGAGAGGGAAGTCTGGGCATCTCTGCTCAAGCTGCTGCCCCCGCGACCCGACCTCGGATAAGCGGGAGACAAAGGATGGATGGATGGATGGATAGAAGTGGTCACTTAATCAGTGTGAACTTTCAACTTCAGGGTACTGTGAGAGAAATGGTGTTTTGTCATGATTGGCAGACAATGCGCAAAGGTTTGTAAGTGATTCTGAGTCAGGAAAGCAGAAAATAATTGGTAAAAAGAATTGTGATATTTTATTAGGTCTGAAAATCAAAAGAGCTATGTAAAATAGACAAGTAGTTAACAAAGCAAACAATAAGAACTGGAAACAGGATCCATATCACTAAGGAAAGAAAGTAATTTGAAAAAGTAGGTAAAAGGGTGACAAACATGTCACCCAAACATAAGAAAGTGGCAAAAGTACCCTAGGTTCTTGTCTATAAGCCGGACTCATGTATAAGCCGGAGACCAAAAATCATACGAATTTTTAAAATAAAATCGTATCATAGATAAGCCGGACTCATGGATAAGCCGAACGTACTATAATCTATAACTAATAGAAGGGAGGGAGGTCAGTGGTCTCACTCGCACCCATTTAATTTCTTTAAGGGGGGAGAGAGTGTGAGATATTGGCGTCTCTCACTCCCCGCATGGCGCGGTTGGAGCGGTCGCAGCGCATTCTTTCTGCTCTGGGCGTCGCCGAGTCAACACGCGCGCGTAGCGGTCATTTAAATTGTGATTTTATATGTAAGCATATTTAAATATATATCGCGAATTTTTTGCTGGTTCGCGGATTTCTGCGGACAATGGGTCTTTTAATTTCTGGTACATGCTTCCTCAGTTGGTTTGCCCAGTTGATTTCATACAAGGGACGCTATTGGCAGATGGCTGAGAAGCTAGATTGCTTACTTTTCTCTCACTCTTGCGCTGACTATCTGTGATCCTGACGTATGGGGATTGAGCAGGGGGGCTGTTTGCACACCTAGACGATATGGACGCTCGTCTAAAAATGCTGAAAGATTATCTTCACGTTGCTATCTTTTGTAAAGCTGATTCCTGAAAAGACATGCTGCACAGTGCTTCGCATACTTAAAAGCTCGAAGGGCACGTATTGATTTTTGACTGAAAAACAAACTCTCTCTCTCTCTTCCTGCTCCTGCTCCTGACGGAGGGGGTGTGAGCTGCCACCTTCAACAGCTTTGTGCCGCGGTGCTTCGCATACCTAAAAGCCAAACAGCACCATTGATTTGTTTGCTAGAGATTGTTTTCTCTATCTATGTGACACACACACCTTTGAAGAGGAAGATATGTTTGCACTCTTTTAATTGTGAGACAGAACTGTCATCTCTGTCTTGTCATGGAGCACAGTTTAAACTTTTGAAAAAGAGACAAATGTTTGTTTGCAGTGTTTGAATAACGTTCCTGTCTCTCTACAACCTCCTGTGTTTCTGCGCAAATCTGTGACCCAAGCATGACAATATAAAAATAACCATATAAACATATGGTTTCTACTTCGCGGATTTTCTTATTTCGCGGGTGGCTCTGGAACGCAACCCCCGCGATGGATGTATAAGCCGGACTTATGTATAAGCCGATATTCTATTTTTTCATTTTCACAACTTTTTTCCTTAGATAAGCCGCGGCTTATCGACAAGAACTTAGGGTACTTAAAACACTCAGAATCCAAAAACAGGCACTTTGTCTAAAACACATAACTCTAGTGTCTACTAAATGCTGGTATTCATAGAGCCACTAAGGACAATGCCCTCATCATGTAACTGCAGTCACCAAACAGTAGATTAAGATGGGTTAGTGTTTTTATTTGGCCTGCACTGTTCATGGCCACTTCTTGTCAGCTATATTTGGCCAAACCCTTGCATGCCATTTAATGCAGAATCTAATCAAGGCCCTGCTGTACAGAGGGTGACAAAATCATAATTTTATCCAAGTAGCCTCAAAAACCATAAATGAATGCATTTAATTTAGGTGCTTTAAAAATTGACTAGTGCACTATAATCACAACATTTGATACAATGAAAATATAAGAATTATTTTAATATTGGACAATTATTTATGTTTACTCTATCTATGTCAGCCTTTCTGAGGGTGCTATATCCCCATCCACTTAATTAAACAATGTTAAAGAGTTTTTGAAACAAAAAGTCAACTCTAAAGAACTTTTTTAGCGAGCCAGAAGTGAACATAAGGAGTGTCAATCAGTTCATAGATGGCAGTATACAATATAGTATGATATTTGCCAAGTTTTAATGGAAGTTTTAATTTAAACCCATTTGAAATATTTTTATATTGAATTAAATCATTCTTTAGAAAAGCATTCAAAGCCTAGAGTTGCAGTCATGTTGTTATGTTGATTTTTAGTTTTATTCTGCTATGTCTGTCTCCTATGCCACTCTACTTGTAGGCTGATCTATCCAACCTAACTACAGGGTCACGGGGGTCTGCTGGAGCCAATCCCAGCCAACACAGGGCGCACGGCAGGAAACGGCAGGGCACACATACACACACATCCACACACCAAGCACACACTAGGGACAATTTAGGATTGCCAGTCCACCTAACCTGCATGTCTTTGGACTGTGGGAGGAAACCGGAGCACCCGGAGGAAACCCACACAGACACGGGGAGAACATGCAAACTCCATGCAGGGTCTCCTAACTGCGAGGCAGCAGCGCTACCACTGCGCCACCATGCCGCCATTGTAGGATGATGATGATGATGATGATGATGATTATTATTATTATTATTGTGATTATTTAAGTTTTATGATAAATGAAGCACTCTGGAGTATCAATTGAAGAATTTACATTGGTTATTATTTTCATCAATTATTATTCTAAAAAAAACTAAAATAGCCTATGTTATCTTCCAACAAGTATTCAAAACCTTAAAGCTTTGTTTACATATAAGCATTACTGTGGCCTTCTGCTGCTGAAACATTCAATACCAATAGCAAAACTGTAAACCTGTGCAATACGTATTGTCAATGTTAAGCTATTAAATGTGGCAAGACTGAACTGTTATTATTTATACTTTAGCCTATAATATTTTTCCCCATTCTCAGAAATTTATGACAAGTCGAGCCTTTGATTACAGTCCAATTACTTAAAGAGTGTAATAGATACATAGATATTAAGCAATGGTCCAAAGTACATTTGGTTTTGTAGCTACTGCAGTTTATGAAAGTGTTTCTGGTTGTGATTGTTTCTGTTGTTCTGTTTTGTGGATATTTTGTTTTGGTTATGTTTAGTCTTTTGGTTTAGTTCTCTGATTAAATATAAGGTTTGCTTCAGTTCAGTTTCTGAGCTTTCTTTGAGTTTAATAAGTAGTTGCCTTTTTGTTAATTCTTGGTGGGCTGGTTTTGATGTCACCTTTCTTTGTTCATTATAGGAAAAAGATAGTTTCAGTGTTTTGGGTATACTTATTAAAAGCCATTTTTTCTTTTTTAACACTAATTTTTATTATTTCCATTTAAGATTTGAGATCTGGGTTTGCAGTAGACAGTGATCAATCATTTTTTGATCTGTTCACTTCTTGTAGAAAGACTTCCAAGTATATGTCTTGTATTATTAAGCAAGGATAATCAACTACAATTATTCTGAAGGGGTCTAGGCTTTCTTATTGCCATATGTTAACCTGTCTTAATTGTTTGTAAATTTACAAAAACTTGAAAAAAATACTCTTCTTCAGAATCCATGTAGTGGGATGTAGTTATAATGAAGGTCATGGTCTTGCCAGATGAGACAAGTGGAGTAGGAAAAAAACTGAATGCGAAAGTGGGAGCCAGGACAGAGATAAAGCTCCATCCTGACAATCATCTTTAGATAGATAGATAGATAGTTTATTTGTCCCTAGGGGGAAACATCTTTTTACAGAAGCTTTCCAAATAAATAAATACATAAAAAAGCTTGATAAGTAAATAAATAAATACATTCACACACACACACTTTGGTCTGAACACACATTAGAATGTCTATAAAGCAAGAAAATTAAAAAGAGAAGTTCTGACTTGGCTGTCACAGTGAGACATTATGCAAATGCGTTGCTGTTGGAATAGAGGAGCCCCAGCAACATTTCTGGACAGAATTCTGCTGAATAATTTGCTGGCTGAAAGTACTCAGTGTCAGTATTTTAGAGAGAAGTTGTAAGGCATTGTTTATAATGGCACTCAAATTTTCTTTTAATTCCATTGCTGCATCCTTCAGGAGGTCCAGAGTGTGTCCTGTAACTGAGCCTGCCCTTTAAATTAGCTAGTTGATTTGGTGGGCCTCTCCTGAAGTGATCTTACTAGCCCAGCACACCACAGTGAAGAAAATCACACTGGTCATCACAGAGTTATAGAAGATGTAAAGGATGCCACTTCCCACATTAAAGGAGGACAGTCTCCTAAGAAAAAGGAGCCTGTTCTGCCCTTTCTTATACAGTTCCTCTGTGTTCCAAGACCAATCCAACCTGCCATTAATGTGAACCCCCAAGCACCTATAGGAGTAGACAATTCCTAAATCCACTCCTTGAATAATGACAGGACATAGATGCTCTTTGGTGTGGCAAAAGTCAATAACCAGTTCCTTGGTTTACTGATGTTAAGATGCAGACAATATTTCTTGCACAAACAAACAAAGTTGTCCACCTGACTCCTATATTCAGTTTCATCCACTTTTTATACTGTATGAATGCAGAATCATCTGATAATTTCTTCAAGTGACATTATTTGGTGTCATATTTATAGTCTGAGGTGTAGAGCGAAGAGAAAAGGAGACAGGACTGCTCCTCGTAGTACTCCAATTCTGCTCACATCTGTATCAGAAACATAGTCCTTGAGTCTCACAAACTGTGGTCTGCCCAACAGATACAATAACACCATTGGTTCATCCACCTGCATATCTCTGAGTTTACCCCTTAATAGGGATGGCTGGATAGTATTAAAGGCACTGGAGAAATCCAAATACATAATCGTTATAGTGCTGCTAGCTTTGTCTAGGTGAGAATAAGCCTTCTGGAGCAGATAGATAACTGCATTCTCCACTCTTCCTCACTGTTCTGGTGGTAACAGGTTGTCGTCTAATAACAGGATTGTAGCTGCGAATAAGCTGAATCAGACTGTAGTCAGATTTGCCTCAAGGAGCAAGTAGATTACACTTAAAGGCATCTTTAACATTTGAACACAGCAGGTCCAGCTTATTATTTCCTCAACTGGAACCAATCACAAACTGACAGAAATTTGGCACTGTTCTTTGCCAGGTCGCATGATTGAATTCACCACATATTATAACTGCAGGGTCGGAGTGAGTCACCATTAAATTGTTGGTAACAGAATGAGTCATTTCTATTGCCAGATCCCCTTTTGCAGAGGGAGGAATATAAACATTAATAAGGATATAATTTATCTCCCTGGGCAAATAACATGGACACATTCCGACAGCCAGAATTTCAAGTGTCTGAATTACAAACTGTAGTTTTAAGTTTAATATACTCCCTTTCATTCACATACAGTGCATCCAGAAAGTATTCACAGCACATCACTTTTTCCACATTTTGTTATGTTACAGCCTTATTCCAAAATGGATTAAATTCATTTTTTTCCTCAAAATTCTACACACAACACCCCATAATGACAACGTGAAAAAAGTTTACTTGAGATTTTTGCAAATTAATTAAAAATAAAAAAATTGAGAAATCACATGTACATAAGTATTCACAGCCTTTGCCATGAAGCTCAAAATTGAGCTCAGGTGCATCCTGTTTCCCCTGATCATCCTTGAGATGTTTCTGCAGCTTAATTGGAGTCCACCTGTGGTAAATTCAGTTGATTGGACATGATTTGGAAAGGCACACACTTGTCTATATAAGGTCCCACAGTTGACAGTTCATGTCAGAGCACAAACCAAGCATGAAGTCAAAGGAATTGTCTGTAGACCTCCAAGACAGGATTGTCTTGAGGCACAAATCTGGGGAAGGTTACAGAAAAATTTCTGCTGCTTTGAAGATCCCAATGAGCACAGTGGCCTCCATCATCCGTAAGTGGAAGAAGTTCGAAACCACCAGGACTCTTCCTAGAGCTGGCCGGCCATCTAAACTGAGCGATTGGGGGAGAAGGGCCTTAGTCAGGGAGGTGACCAAGAACCCGATGGTCACTCTGTCACAGCTCCAGAGGTCCTCTGTGGAGAGAGGAGAACCTTCCAGAAGGACAAACATCTCTGCAGCAATCCACCAATCAGGCCTGTATGGTAGAGTGGCCAGACGGAAGCCACTCCTTAGTAAAAGGCACATGGCAGCCCGCCTGGAGTTTGCCAAAATTCACCTGAAGGACTCTCAGACCATGAGAAAGAAAATTCTCTGGTCAGATGAGACAAAGATTGAACTCTTTGGTGTGAATGCCAGGTGTCATGTTTGGAGGAAACCAGGCACCGCTCATCACCAGGCCAATACCATCCCTACAGTGAAGCATGGTGGTGGCAGCATCATGCTGTGGGGATGTTTTTTCAGCGGCAGGAACTGGGAGACTAGTCAGGATAAAGGGAAAGATGACTGCAGCAATGTACAGAGACATCCAGGATGAAAACCTGCTCCAGAGCGCTCTTGACCTCAGACTGGGGCGACGGTTCATCTTTCAGCAGGACAACGACCCTAAGCACACAGCCAAGATATCAAAGGAGTGGCTTCAGGACAACTCTGTGAATGTTCTTGAGTGGCCCAGCCAGAGCCCAGACTTGAATCCGATTGAACATCTCTGGAGAGATCTTAAAATGGCTGTGCACTGATGCTTCCCATCCAACCTGATGGAGCTTGAGAGGTGCTGCAAAGAGGAATGGGCGAAACTGGCCAAGGATAGGTGTGCCAAGCTTGTGGCATCATATTCAAAAAGACTTGAGGCTGTAATTGCTGCCAAAGGTGCATCGACAAAGTATTGAGCAAAGGCTGTGAATAATTATGTACATGTGATTTCACAGTTTTTTTATTTTTAATAAATTTGCAAAAACCTCAAGTAAACTTTTTTCATGTTGTCATTATGGGGTGTTGTGTGTAGAATTCTGAGGAAAAAAAATGAATTTAATCCATTTTGGAATAAGGCCGTAACATAACAAAATGTGGAAAAAGTGATGCGCTGTGAATACTTTCCAGATGCACTGTAGATAACCAGTCCCCATCCTTTCTTTCTTCCACACTGCACTGGGTCTCTGTATTATCAAATAAAATGAAATCCATCCAGCATTAAAACAGTGTCAGGTATATCAGGTTTAAGCCAGCTCTCTGTAAAGCACAAAATGCCACTCTTATTTGTATGCTTCATAACCCAATATAAGCTCAGACACTTCGATCAGTCCTTTAAGGAGAGATGGCTTAAACTTGATAAACGTGACACATTTCACAGTGATTAAACATTTTCCATTATAATGGATGGTAGACCAGTTCTAAAACCTTTGCACCTTGCTTTTATTCTCACGCTGAGACATTGCCCTCTCCGTCTGTGAAAAAGTGTAACTGAGCTGCTTAGGCACTCTGGATTGCAGTGCAAGTTGCTGATTACAGGATTATTTAATACACCAAACTTTTATCTTCACAGTGTCTCTTACTGTTTCAGGTGTTGCAGTCATAAGGTAGCCTTCAGGTCCTTTTTGAGACTCCATACAAGTTGGGCGTCTGTGTTTGTGTGCATTGCAGTTTGTCAGTAAATTTAAAATCCATTTAAACAATTTCTAGTAGCTACTATCAGTGACAAGCCAGACACCAGATCAAATCTAATTTTAAATAAGACTAACAACTAGTAAATAAGTTTGGAAAAAAAGTAAAGAAAAAAGTGAGAAATATGGAGCTTCTATAAGCTTCTCAGTATGTATTTAAAGATTACAAAAGAGATGAAGGTACAAGCTTGTAATCTACAGACCTGAGTACAATGAAGATATCTGAAATCATACTTTTATGAAAATAAGAGCCAATAAATACAAATAGTTTAATCAGTATCTTTGTTGAAAAAGTTGATCTATCCTTCTACTATGATAGTTTCAAAACAAGTAAAGCATTGGCATCATAATTACATGATGGCAGAGAGAAGAAAAAATAGTTTTTCTTGCATACATGTTGACTAAAACTGAGGGAACCTCCATGATTCAGATAGTTTAAGAACTTCTAGAAAAGCTTAGGTTGCTAAAGAAAATGCTTTAGATGTGAGTGTAATGAAAAATGAATGTAGTTGATGTCATCAACCACTATGCCTGTTTTAGTGCATATGTAGAGAACATTGCAAAGAACTGGGACTCTTTCCTGTCTTGCTTTCTGCCTTACCAACTGATCCATGCAACACAAAATTGAATGAATTGTTAAACACAGTTGGGATCACACAAGATAGCCAGAACCAGCAGTTTTCCAGTCACATTTACAAAGTGAATTAATGGATCAAAGATTATATGAGATGTTACAAAAGGAACTGCCTTGGTTATCAATATTCTTAGCTTACTAGACTGTATGTGGACATCAAGAACACAGTTGGAAACTTGTTAAGGGTAAATTTCGCACAAACATTAGGAAGTTTTTCTTTACACAAAGAACAATAGACACTTGGAATAAGCTACCAAGTAATGTGGTAGACAGTAAGACTTTAGGGACTTTTAATACTCGACTTGATGTTTTTTTGGAAGAAATAAGTGGATAGGACTGGCCATTCAGCCCAACAAAGCTCGCCTGTTCTCGTCTAGAGTGTTCTAATGTTCTAATGAATAATGTTCTAATAATGTGTGCATATAAAACTATTTATAGTAATCAATACTATCTAAAAGAAGTGGAAGTTCAAAGTACAACACGTGAAACAGCTGAAACGTTAGTTGGAAAATATTAGCTAAGAACACAGAAAACAAAGAGGTTATATTATGGAATTTTTTTTCTAAATGGTGATGTTAAAATGACAATGCTCATGTATGGATGCAGAGGCTGCTGCTCTTTAATTTATAGGTTGTATGTAAATGATATAGATGAAAATGTAAATAACAAGATGATTAGGACTAGAGGTGACAATAGGAGTATTGTAGATAAATTACACTTTTCAAACTTTTTAAAGATGAGCAGACATGTGACAGGTGAGGTTTAATGTGGATAGCTGTACACTTTCAAACAATGGATATTATATATGACTACATAAACTGAAACTTGAAAGTACACCTTATAAAGTGAGATTAGAATTTATTGCAAGTTTGTATTTTTCCACATTCAGATTGCTAATAGACTAATAGGATCAATTTTTTTTGCAAGCAGAGATCCAGATACATTGAATTAGATACCATGTGGTGTAGTATATAGTAGTACCTTTCAAAAGTTAGTTGATTGTCGAGCTATATTGCACTAAATGACTTCTTCCTCTGTTATAATCTACAAATAATGTATGACGTAACTCTACCTGTGTACATGCAGGGAATAGGCTCCTGCACAATCCTGCTCTGGATAATTGGATTAAGAAAATCGGTGGATGGATGGATGGGTGGACAGAATTATTTAATGAGCTGAAACTAAACATTTGGAAGCGTCATTTTACCTGCAGTGCTCCTACTAACATATACATTTTTGACATGATCATAACACTCACCATGAACAAAGAGTGTGTATTCTCCAATGCTCTTTCCAATGCGATTGGCAGCTTCACATCGATAAGTTCCATTGTCAGTCTTATTTAGAAGACTGATAGTCAGCTCTCTACCACTGACAGTCATCCTGTCAAGGTCAGGCAATTCACCATCATCTTTAGTCCATAGAACTGGGTCAGGCCTAGCAAACATAAAATACAGCTTCAGATAAATAGATTAAATGACCAAAAACCTATGATTTTAGACAGGTTGACTCAACCTAATTGATCCTCAAATGGAAAATGAGTTGTTCTGGCAGCAACAAGGAACACAGCTAATAGTACAAACTATTACAGTATATTGGTGTAAAACCCAGAATTAATCACACAATACTGTATACCCCAGTGAAGTTGTTATGCCCCAAAGAAATGTTATTCCTATGTCAATGTGTCTGTTATAACTTAATAAAAAGTAATCTTCAAGTTACTATTTGAAAATACCAAGAAATGCACATGAGAATGTCAATCAGCTATGGCATTTGTTAAAAAATAAACTCAACAAACAAACAAAAAAAGACTCACAGGATGCTACAATAATAAATGTAAATCAGCTATGTAAGGCTTTATAACCTCTATCTGCAATTTTAGAATCATGTTTGAAGTAATGTTACTAATTCTCACCTTTTAGTCAAAACCAATGACAATCTGGAAAATACATTATAAAACTAACAGTGCTTGACAGTTTGTTTGTAAGAAGAGGAAACTTGTCTATCACGAGAATTCAGTATGCCTGTAAAGGGAAAGAATACTTCTTATCGCCTGGTGTGCTGAAAAAAATCTTATTTGGTCATCAACCCTTTTTTTTATCATAAACACAATTTGAGATTTTGAAAATTACAGCAGAAATTTTGATTCAAGATGTATTATGATCTGAATGTATTCCCTACTAAAACATACTGTATTTAGTAAGAAGCCTGGATTTATTGAAGTCCACATATTCTCTGGAGCACCAAGAAATTCTTTGATTTCTCCTAATTATAATATTCTATGCATTTTTCCAAGAAAGTCCTTGTTCTTGCTTCATGAGAAAGCTGGATAAAATTAGGATCTGTAAAAGACTTTATTTTATGCTTCTTAGTTCAATGATTTCCTGTTATATTTCCCCTCCAGGAGGTGCTCTCTTGGAGCAGTTTTAGTCACAGGTTTAGCAGGGTGTGCTAGGAAGTGCCTCTGGGGTTTTTTTTTTTCTGCCCACTGCTCTAAGGCAATTCAATGCCTCCACCTAATGTACTAGTTAAGTTTATTTATTTATTTATCTATTGACTGTATTATCTATCCTGTGAAACTGTATTTTTCTTTTTAATGTTTCTGCTGCTGTATGCAGCTGTATGCATTTGAATTTCCCCATGGGATTAATAACGTTTTATCTAATCTAATCTAGAATTTAATCAAACACGTAACTGGAAGTTTTTAATTCATTATCACGTTAATCTCCTTCAATTTACAGTCTTCTTCTTCTTTCGGCCACTCTGTCCTTAGCATCCTTCTCCCAATATACTCAGCATCTCTCCTCTGTACATGTCCAAACCAACGCAATCTCACCTCTCTGACTTTGTCTCCCAACCATCCAACTTGAGCTGACCCTCTAATGTATTCATTTCTAATCCTATCCATCCTCGTCACACCCAATGCAAATCTTAGCATCTTTAACTCTGCTACCTCCAGCTCTGTCTCCTGCTTTCTGGTCAGTGCCACTGTCTCCAACCCATATAATATAGCTGGTCTCACTACCATCCTGTAGACCTTCCCTTTCACTCTTGCTGATACCAGTCTGTCACAAATTACTCCTGACACTCTTTTCCACCCATTCCACCCTGCCTGCACTCTCTTTTTCACCTCTCTTCCACAATCCCCATTACTCTGTACTGTTGATCCCAAGTATTTAAACTCATCCATCTTCACCAACTCTACTCCTTGCATCCTCACCATTCTACTGACCTCCCTCTCATTTACACACATGTATTCTGTCTTGTTCCTACTGACCTTCATTCCTCTCCTCTCTAGAGCATATCTCCACCTCTCCATGGTCTCCTCAACCTGCTCCCTAATATCGCTACAAATCACAATGTCATCAGCAAACATCATAGTTCACGGGGACTCCTGTCTAATCTTGTCTGTCAACCTGTCTATCACCATTACAAGTAAGAAAGGGCTCAGAGCCAATCCCTGATGTAATCCCACCTCCACCTTGAATGCATCTGTCACTCCTACCGCAGACCTCACCACTGTCACACTTCCCTTGTACATATCCTGTACATCTCTTACATACTTCACTGCCACTCTCGACTTCCTCATACAATACCACAACTCCTCTCAAGGCACCCTGTCATATGCTTTCTCCAGGTCCACAAAGACACAATGCAACTCCTTCTGGCCTTCTCTATACTTCTCCATCAACACCCTCAGAGCAAACATTGCATCTGTGGTGCATTTTCTTGGCATGAAACTATACTGCTGCTCACTAATCATCACCTCACTTCTTAACCTAGCTTCCACTACTCTTTCCCATAACTTCATGTTGTGGCTCATCAATTTTATCCCCTTTTAGTTACTACAGTCCTGCACATCCCCCTTATTCTTAAATATCGGAATTAGTACACTTCTTCTCCACTCCTCAGGCATCCTCTCACTTTCCAAGATTCCATTAAACAATCTGGTTAAAAACTCCACTGCCATCTCTCCTAATCACCTCCATACTTCCACAGGTATGTCATCTGGACCAATGGCTTTTCCATTCTTCATCCTCTTCATAGCTGTCCTTACTTACTCCTTGCTAATCTTTTGCACTTCCTGATTCACTATCTCTTCATCATCCAAACTCATCTCTCTCTCGTTCTCTTCATTCATCGGCCTCTTAAAGTACTCTTTCCATCTGCTCAACACACTCTCCTCGCTTGTGAGTATGTTTCCATCTTTATCTTTTATTACCCTAACCTGCTGCACATCTTTCCCAGCTCGGCCCCTCTGTCTAGCCAATTGGTACAGGTCCTTTTCTCCCTCCTTAGTGTCCAGCCTCTCATACAACTCATCATACGCCTTTTCTTTAGCCTTCGCCACCTTTCTCTACACCTTGCACCTTATCTCCTTGTACTCTTGTCTACTTTCTGCATCTCTTTGACTATCCCAGATTTTCTTTGCCATCCTCTTCCTCTGTATACTCTCCTGTACTTCCACCACCAGGTTTCCTTTTCTTCCTTCCTCTGTCTAGATGTCATGCCAAGCACCCTTCTTGCTGTCACCCTTACTACATCTGCTGTAGTTTCCCAACTGTCTGGTAATTCTTCACTACCACCCAGTGCCTGTCTCACCTTCTCCTGAAACTCAACCTTGCATTCTTCCTTTTTCAACTTCCACCATTTGATCCTTGGCTCTGCCCTCAGTCTCTTCCTCTTCTTAATCTCCAACATCATCCTACAGATCACCATCCTATGCTGCTTAACTACACTTTCCCCTGCCACCACTTTGCGGTCTTCAGTCTCCTTCAGATTGACTCTTCTGCATAGGATGTAATCTACCTGTGTGCATCTTCCTCCACTCTTGTACGTAACCCTATCTTCCTCCCTCTTCTTAAAATATGTATTCACCACAGCCATGTCCATCCTTTTGGCAAAATCCACTATCCTTTGACCTTCTTCATTCCTCTCCTTGACACCATACCTACCCATCACCTCCTCGTCTCCACTGTTCCCTTCACCAACATGTCCATTGAAAACCACTCCAATCACCACTTTATGTCCTTTGGGTACACTATTCATCACTTCATCCAATTCACTCCAAAAATCTTGTTTCTCATCCATTGCACACCCAACTTGCGGGACATATGCACTAACAACATTCATCAGTACACCTCCAATTTCCAGCTTCATAATCATTACTCTGTCTGACACTCTTTTCACCTCCAAAACACTCTTGACATACTGTTCCTTCAGAATAACCCCTACTCCATTTCTCCTCCTATCCACACCATGATAGAACAATTTGAATCCACCTCCGATCCACCTGGCCTTACTCCCCTTCCATTTAGTCTCTTGCACGCACAATATATCAACGTTCCTTCTCTCCATCATATCTGCTAATTCTCTCCCCTTACCAGTCATACTGCCAACATTCAAAGTTCCTACCCTCAGTTCCACTCTCTTTACCTTCATATCTCTCCTCCTGCCTCCAGATACATCTCCCCCCTCTTCTTCTCCTTCTTATTCTTCTTCTTTAACCAACAGTAGCCCAATTTCCGCCAGCACCCTGTTGGCTAACAGTACTGGTGGCGGTCGTTGTTAACCCGGGGCTCAATCGATCCAGTAAGGAAATTTGTATTGTTGTCTGCATATTAATTTGGCAAAATTTTACACCGGATGCCCTTCCTGACATAACCCACCCCATTTATCTGGGCTTGGGACCGGCACGAAGAAACACACTGGTTTGAATCTCCTTCAATTTAAAGTGATTCTGTTAAAACAACATCTACTTCACACCAGTCTTGTGCTCTCCACTTTTACATTATACCATTTTCTATCCTCTTCTCATACTCTATGTACTGGCTACATTACAGAAACTGGTTAATGAATTTGCTCATAACATATTAATTGCTGGTTTGGTTTGGAAAGAAATCTAATATTTAGTCAATCTGGAGGTCAAGGGCCTAGGCAAGCAATGTATTTACATGGTGTTCATCATTTAGACTAACTATTATTTAGAGACACAATGTTATGGTTGTGTGGTGGTACGGTGGCGCAGTGGGTAGCGTTGCTGCCTCGCAGTTAGGAGACCCGGCTTCGCTTCCTGGGTCCTCCCTGCGTGGGTTTCCTCTGGGTGCTCCGGTTTCCTCCCACAGTCCAAAGACATGCAGGTTAGGTGCATTGCCGATTCTAAATTGTCCCTAGTGTGTGCTGTGGCTGTGTGTGCGTGCCCTGCATTGGGCTGGTGCCCTGCCCGGGGTTTGTTTCCTGCCTTGCGCCCTGTGTTGGCTGGGATTGGCTCCAGTAGACCCCCGTGACCCTGTAGTTAGGATATAGCGGGTTGGATAATGGATGGATGGATGTTGTGATTGTGGTTAATTTTTCTTTAAGTATTCTTAACCAAATCTCTCAAGAAACTGACAAAAACAGATTTCTATAGCCAAAGCCTAAATGTAGCTTCTATTGTCTAGAATATTTCCTTGAATTTACTAACATAACTCTAAACCATAAGACATTTCAGTGAAAAAGAAACCAGTGCAAAGTTTTTAAATCTGGTGAGAGAACAGTTTAATGATGTCATTTAACAAGTGGCATCATCTTCACAGTAGACAAGTCACTCCAGTTGCTCTCTATACTCCACTACAGTGAATGGTCACAAAGATGGAAGTGAATACCAGAATGATCTTTTGTCTCTTGGCCTTCCAAAATTTGGTTCCAGATCCTTCACAGGAGGGGCCCTCCAATAATTTAGTTCCAGATCCTGCACTAGAAAGGTCTCTCTCAAACTAATGCTGTTATTTTCTATCAGACACTGAGCCTGATGATTCTTTGAACTGTAATTTTGTTGTTTATACTTGAGTAAATAGTGCAGGTGGCAATATATAGAAGCAGAATATCATAACTACCCAAGTCGGGCCTATATTTTCAGCCTGCAAGATTAACCACTTCTACCAGATAATTCAAGATTTGAGAAGGGGAAAAAAGCTTGTCATCTTCACCTTGGATCAATGGCCAGATAATCATAGGTTCAATGACCTAGGAGGCAGATGGAAAGCAATCTTTTAATACAAAGGGGGAATACAAAGAGAAAAAAGTCTTTTTGAAACTAAACAATCTGCCATTTTTCTCTCCGATAATCACTACCTGATTGTGGTGGAGAGGTTTGAGTGCCCCTGTGACCCTGGGAGTTATGTTGTCCAGAGCAAAAGCTTCTGGTATGGCTTCCCAAGGCAAATTGGTTCCAGGTGAGGGGCCAGAAAAAAAGCAATTCATAGCCCTAATAATGAAGCTCTATAAAGATAAAGAGTAACCCGCCCAGCATCAGGTTACCAGGGCCTCCTCCTGGAGCCAGTGCCCGCAGGGAAATGCCTGGTGGCTTGGACTATCATGGGCCCTGGTCAGGCACAGCCAAAAATGTTACATGGGACTGCCCTCCTGTGGGTTGACCACCTGCAGGAGGAATAGGGGCTGGATGCAATGTGACCTGGGTGGCGATAGAAGGCAGAGGCCTTGGAATACTGGAAGCCAGACACACAAACTCACTCTTGGGATTGGAATGCCTATTCTCTTGGGGGGAACAAGCCAGAGTTGTTGGGTGAGACAGAGAGCCACCAACTAGATATAGTAGTGCTCATGTCCACCCACTCGCTTGGTTCTGGGACCAAACCACTTGAAAGAGGCTAGACTCTCCTTTACTTTTGAGTTGTCCAGGGAGAAAGGTGTCAGGAGGGAGTGGGCTTCTTATTGTGTCCCTGTCTGGTCGATGTCATGTTGAAGTTTGTCTCGGAGAACGAGAGGGCTGCCTCTGTGCAGCTGAAGATCGTGGAGGGAAGGACCACAACTGCCATATGTGCACCTTAAGTCAATTTGGAGTACCAGGCCTTCTTTGAATCACTGGAGGGGATCCTGAAAGGGTTCCAGCTTGGGACTCCATATTTCTGCTGGGAGACCAAGTGGGAAAGATTGGGAACACCCGGAGAGGCATGACTGGGAGGAATAGCCTCCCTGATCTAAACTTGAGCGTTTTTTTGTTAACGGACTTCTGTGCTAGGCATGCTTTGTCCATAACAAACACCATGTTTAAACATAAGGTGGCTGATAAGTGCAGTTGATACCAGAGAACCTTAGGCCAAAGATCTATGATTGCTTTCATAATTGTATCATCAGATTGGCGGCCTTATGTTCTGGACACATCAGTGAAAAGAGGGGCAGAGCTGTTAACTGATCACCACCTGGAGGTGAGTTGGGTCCATTGGTGGGGGAGGAACCTAGATAGCCCTGGAAAGCCCAAGTGAATAACAAGGGTGGACTGGGAATGTCTTGGGGACAACTCCATCCCCTGAAAAAGCTTTTGCCGCATCTTGGGAGAGGCTGGGAATACAGAGTTTGAATGGCCCTTGTTTAAAGCCCCTATTGTGTAAGCTGCTGTAAAGAGCTGTGGCATGAAGACCATAGGTGCCTCTTGAAGTGTCAAACCAAGGACCCAATGGTGGACATCAGAGGTGAGGGATGCCATCAGGCTAAAAAAGGAAGCCTTCCATGTATGTTTAGCATGGGAGACTCTCAAAGCAGCCGAGAGGTACCAAAAAGCCAAAAGGGCTGTGGCCTTGGCAGTCAGACGAGCAAAAACCTGACAGGACATGACAGGAGTTTGGAGAGACCATGGAAAGTGACTATCGATCAGGCTCAAATAGGTTCTAGCAAACCATCAGGAAGGGATGGCAGGGATTCACCCAAGCTGTTGTCATTCTCAGTTCTTGGAATGAAGATGTTATCTGGTGGTGAAAAGAACACTTTGAGGAGCTCATGAACCCAATGGACATGCCCTCTTGGAGGAGGCAGAGCCAAAAACTGATGGGGGATCAATGCCCTTTTCTCTGAGGGTGATCACTGAGAAAGGTAAGCAGCTCTGCAATTGCAAGGCCTTGGGAGTGGATGAGATCTGCCTGGAAATACTGAAAGCTGACATGCCTTTTCAATGTTGCGTGGGAACTGTGCCCTTGGAGTGTCAGAATAGCGTGCTGGTCCCCATTTTGAAAAGGGCATCAGGAGTGTATGCCCCAACAATCGGGGATCACACTCTTCAACCTCCCTGGAAAACCTTATACCAGGGTACTAGAAAGGAGACTCCGCCCAGTTGTGAAACCTTAAATAGAGGAGGAGCAATGTGGATTCTGCACAGGCCTTGGAACGATATACCCTAATGAGGATCCTGGAGAGGGCATGGAAGTATGATCAAACAGTCTACATGTGTTTTGTGGACTTAGAGAAAGCGTATGGCCATGTTCCTCAAGGGATAATAAAAGCCAAATCATGCAGTACAAAAGAATGTTCTCAAATTGAAATTTCAGTACAATTTTATAAAGCCAAATACATTTTCACCATCTATTAATATACAGTATTTATGAAAGTTGCAAAAAAATTTATCTGAAGAAAACCAAAATAAACTTGCTAAAAACAGGACATATCCATAAACTGTTATGTTTGGTCACACATGGTTTTAATGAATGTTATAAAACAAATCTCAATAGAAAAACATGCTTATTTCTAATTGTGAGCTCCTTTAAATATACTGTCCTATAAGTGCTTTCAGAGTACATTAAACCATTTAATGTGCAAGTAGTTTTATACATAATTTTGAAATCTGTGCAGTATTTAAGTACTACAAGTTCATTGTTATTGTACAATCATCAGTGACATATTTGAAAAGAAACTACTTACATTGGATTTGCTTTAAAGTCACAGATGAGTTTTAAAATTTGTCCTTCTTGTGGATGTTTAACAGATGGTATAATTTCTGCAATTGGAGCATCTGGAAAAATACATAAAAAAGCTTTAAAAAACTTTCTAGTTTAAACATAAATCTGAGCAATTCTTTAAATAGTGAAATTAACAATGTCAGTGCATTAAGCATTTATGCTAAAGAATGTTGCAAGCAGTTTCATCAGTACACTCTGTACTTACTGCAGAATGTTAACTAAAATATTGGACCACAGGGTTGTTGGGTCAGTCTCCATCCTGATGTTTGATGCAACCCTGAGCCAAATATTTAATCTGTAAATCATCATTTCAGAACTAAGTTAAAAATGATAATTTTAGAGCCTCTATATGTTATACCTTGTGGAACAGATTATAAAAATAAATTTGCTCATATGTTGTTTGCTTGTTATTAAATAACCCATCTTCCAAGAAAGCAAAGATAAAAATAAATGCAACTGAAAAATAAATGTATTAAATAAGCTAACTCAGTGCTGCTTTACATATTTTTGAGAAGGGCAGACAAGAAAAAAATCTAATAGTTATTTGAATCAGAAACAATGTAATAGTAAATTAGCTTATAATGTTTTTATGTATTTTTGCATTTATATGTGTTTATATATAAATGACAATTGGAGATTTACAAACTGCCACTTCTCCTTTGCTTAGATTGTACAAGTACTTGAAACTATTGGGTATATGCTTCCATTAAAAAACATTCAAATATTTAATGTTTATATGATCCTCTTAAACATTGATGTTTTGCTCCAGAATTGCCCATAAATATACAATTGATTTGAAATACAGTATGGTACCTGGATGATATATGGCTTAAGTAAGTGCCATGCTCTTCAAACCATTTATTTACCAATTGTGACCTTTTTGATTTGAGGCATCACCATCTGGATCAATTCCACAAGGACAAGAGATGCCACACCATAGAAGGAATATGATCACTCAGAATTGCTTTCATTTAACAGAAAACATTTACCTTGCTACACAGGAGAATCAATGGACCTAACAGAGGCCAGAAAAATATTCTTCACAACACATCAGGGTTGCAGGGTATACTATGGTTTCTTGGCCCTTTATGATTTTTGTACTGTTTAAAACTATATATAAAATGTAGAAAATAGCTAGTTTGAAGTTCAGGTGGCTAATGCATTGAAAAAAAAGAGTCTAAACCAGAAAGGAGCAAAAACTGATATTCACCTTTACATCATTTAAACAAAGCTTCTTCTGAACTGAAATACCATGAAATTGTTTAGATGGAAGTGGATCAAAGCAGAGATGAAGAAAACAGGCAGAACTAATAGAAACACAATTCACTAATAAACTGGGCAATGAACTGTTAAGATCCAAATAGAAATACGAAAGACAGTTCCAAGACTTCACAGACCTAAATGAACCTACACAAAACACCACTCAATTATTTCTAAAGAGATAATTAAAACAAAGTAAATTTACAAATTTTAAACCTGAGATATATTACAAAGGGTATGTGGCTGATACAATAAGATAATATAAAACAAAATAACTATAAAACTACATAACATTTTTTCAAACCATTATAACCCGATGCAGGGCCACAGATAAGCTGAAGTCTATCAGTATTAGGAGCAAGGAAGGAGCCAGGACTGCACAAAACTGTAGTCCATCATAGGTACACAGTCACAGAGGGCAAATTTAGAAGTGCTAGTTAACCTAACCCAGAGAAAAACCCATACAGACACAAAAAGATTGTGTACCAATTGCTAATTAGACCCAGGACTTGAACTTGAGACATTGGATTAGTGAGGGAGGGGCACAAACTACTGCTCCACTGTAACTACCACTGTACCACCCGACTAGAAACTAATCAAGAGATAACAATATGGCTTGGTATTAGCTCAGACATATTTGTTGTTGATTTGTTACTTTAAATGAATAAACATATCCATAAGTATTTTTTTATTTAAGTATGACCTCAGTAAAGTATATTGTCTTGCCTACTACAATGTGGAATGATGTGAATGAAAAGTAGCTCACTAGAAAATAATGATATTGGTATGTGCATCTGATGTTAAAGAAATTTACTTAATTCAATCAAAAAGTGTATGTTAACATTGGAAAAGAACATGGAAAATTTATTTTTGTTTGGTGAAAAGCAGCCATCCTTTTGAAGTCAAAGCCCATAGTCCATGTGATCCTGTTTATTTATATATATATATATATATATATATATATATATATATATACACACACACATTCGAACAATTTAATTACAAAGTGCAATAAGTACCATACATAAATTCTTAGAACTATTGGTGTAAACCAGGGGTGGGCAAACCTTTTGGCTCAACTGGGATCTGTGGGATGCTTTGTTGGTGTTCATCACACTAAAAGTCTGTTCACATACATATGTAGAGCCAAACAACACCAGCATCCTCTGTGTCATCCTTTGGAAATTTGGCTGCGCTTAATGAAGCATAAAACTCATCCAGTTTAAGAGAGTTGAACTTCTCCTTTAAGACGGTGTCACATTGGAGATCAATCAGTTCCAACTGCAACTCCTGTGGCGCCGTTTCAGGGTAATGTTGGCCAGCGTACTCCTAGGTAGCTTGTGCCTATTTATGACCCCCGACACGCTGTCATACAAGTCCTCTCCCCTCGTTTTCCCCTTTAGGGATTCCATGGCCAAAAACTCATCCGTTATCTCAAAATTGTTATTAATCCCTCTGATAAAAATTAAAAGCAGAGCGGTGTCCTTTATGTCTTTACTTTCGTCCAGTGCCAAGGAATATAATGTAAATGACTCCCCTTTTTTGTTTAACTTGCTAGCTAAGTCTTCGTCAATTAGCTCAACACGGCGAGTCAGTGTCCTGCGTGATAAGCTAATTTTTTCAAATTTGTTCTTGCTCTCAGGACACAAGATACCTGCTGTCTCTACCATGCATTCTTTGAGAAACTCCCCTTCGGAGAAAGGCTTGCTGGTCTTTGCTAATTTGAATGCCAGCACATAACTTGCCTTTGTGCTTGATGCTTGGATGGCAGTTTGTCGGATAAAGGTGTTTTGCTGAGCCTGCAAACTAGCTGCCAACCTCTGAGCGGTAGCCGTCCGCACTTGTATTGACTGGTTGTTAGCGTAAAAGTGATGACTGATGTTGTATTCCTTTAAAACCGCAACGGTTTCTTGGCAAATAAGACATACAGCCTTTGACCGGACTTCAGTAAAAAAGTATTTTATTATCCATTCCATATTAAACACTCGGCAGTCACTGCCGACTTTTCTTTTCTTTGGCCCACTCGTTGCAGATGGATTCAGAGCAGTAGCAGAGTAATAACAGAGAGTAACCCGGGCTCCGCAAAATCAAGTCAATGTATCACTGCGCCTAATGCGCCACCTGGTGGAACGCCAAGCATTACAGGACAAGGTCAAATGAATGCAGTCATAATTATGATATGATTTGATTAGGGCAATGTTGTACCAATCTTCGGCGGGCCAGATTAAACAGACCAACGGGTTGGATGTGGCCCGCGGGCTGTAGTTTGCCCACCCCTGGTAAACAATTACTGATTTAAAGACCCATACAATACTGAAATCATATTTTAGAAAAACATGACATTATTCTACTGTCTGACATGTCAAGATTTACAAAGCGTAATCCAACACTTCCCGTTTAGTACAATTCATAGTATACACTCTCAGCAAATTAGCACCTTCAGGTTGGTGGTGGTTGTGGAGCATTATGAGGTACTGTTTAGAACTTAATTCATTCTTAACAGTTATTATATGCTAGCCTATATACTAAATAGTATACACTTTATACCTAGAGAAACACAAACACACACAGCATAGTGAAGTGCATACATGGTATACAGAATTGAACAGAATGCCTTTTATTGTCACTGTACACATGTACAATGAGATTAAAAGCAGCTCCTCCAGTGCAAACATATGTAAAACACAACAAATAAAAAAACAAATGGGGCAAAAAGTTGCAAAAAAAAGTTCTGCGACGCTATATACATATGGAAAGAATAAATAACTATTGCACTATTGGGTTATTGCACATTATTTAAATATTGTAAAGAATAAATAACTATTGCACTATTGGGTTATTGCACATTATTTAAATATTGCACAATAATAATGAACATGTGCAGTGAGTAGTGGATGTTGGACCCTGAAAGTAATGATATTGTACAGTATACAGATATTGCACAGTTATTATCAATACCATTTAGATATTGGATATTGCACAGTTGATGAATAGAAGGAAATCCAGGGGTTGGGGGGTTAGACTGTGTAGTCAGTGCATGTGTGAGTTTAGAATGGTTATGGCTTTTGGGAAAAAACTGTTCTTGAGTCTGTTTGTCCTTGTTGTGATGCACCTGTAGCACCACCCTGAGGGCAACAGGTCAAACAGATCAGAGCCAGGGTGGGAGCTGTCCTTGATGATGTTTTTTGCTCTGCTGAGGCAGTGGGAGGTGTAAATGTCCATCAGGGAGGGGAGAGGGCAGCTGATGATCTTCTGTGCTGCCTTTGCTACTCTCTGAAGCCTCTCCCTGTCTGCCATGGTGCAGCTGACATACCATACTGTGATACAGTACGTCAGCAGGCTCTCGATGGACGAGTGGTAGAAGGTCAGTAGCAGGTTGGACTCCAAGTTGTGCTTTCTGAGGACTCTCAGGAAGTGCCTTCTTGAGCCTTCTTGATGACTGCTGTGATGTTGTCTGTCCAGGAGATGTCAGCGGAG
Source organism: Erpetoichthys calabaricus (assembly GCF_900747795.2). Taxonomy (NCBI): domain Eukaryota; kingdom Metazoa; phylum Chordata; class Cladistia; order Polypteriformes; family Polypteridae; genus Erpetoichthys; species Erpetoichthys calabaricus. The sequence goes on along the minus strand of NC_041397.2, from coordinate 155,103,318 downwards.
ATAAGGACACAGAGAAACCGGAAGGTATGGACCCTCTCCACACACTCGCCTTTATGTAAAGGGGGGCTAAGTCAGTGCTGTGCCTCCTGAAGTTGACAATGATCTCCTTGGTTTTCCTGGTGTTCAGAGCCAGATTGTTCTTTGAACACCAGGCTGCCAACTTCAGGACCTCCTCTCTGTAAGCTGCCTTGTCTCCCTTTGAGATGAGTCTGACCACTGTGATGTCGTCAGCAAACTTGACGATGAGGTTGTTGTGGGCCAGAGTGCAGTCGTGGGTATAGTGACAGTACAGGAGGGGGCTCAGCACACAGCCTTGTGGGGTACCGGTGTTCAGTGTGCGAATGGAGGAGAGGTGGGGGCCAAGTCTCACAGTCTGGAACCAGTTGGTAAGAAAGTCTATGAATGCCAACATTAATAGTGATTTTTTGTTGAAATAACTTCCACAGATTTGTGATCTACTTAAAAGCTCTTTATTAGGTAGCTACTGGAAATTAAGGAACAGCTCAAAAACAATGAGGTTGAAAATTTGTGTGGACTGTGACATGTTTCTTCAGAGTTATGTCTGGGAACAGAACACGTTTACTGTTAAGAATTATTTATGTCCTAAATAGCTCTTGATAACTTTATTCTGATTTTTTTGTAATTCTACTCTTGCTAGCATTTTCTGCTTGTCTTTTACTTCCCAGTTACCACATCTTTCTTAGTCTTGATATTAATAAATGTGTTTTTCCAGTTTATCATGTATTTAGTGCCAATGCCACAATGTAACATTTTCAGAAAAACATACTTTTATAATGAATATGTTACTTTATGCAACAAAAATGAAAAATATTGTTTCTGAAAAATCATTATTTATGGTACTTTTGAAAATGGAATATTTTTATAGTTTTAATAAGTTGCAAAAGTTTATATTGTTAGTATTCTCCACAGCATTTAGTCACATCAAATGCCATGGCTATAAAATGTATATTGCTTTTTCATTTTTTTTCTTCATTTTTTAAAGTATCTTATAATGACATTAAGTAATAAAGGAGGCTTCTGATATACAGATTTCCTAATAATTTTTTAAAAATATAAACATGTACATTATTCTTAACATATTACAGTATTTAGTTATTTACCTTTAAATAATAGCCACAACTAATAACCACACTTTTCATCAACAGTAAAATTAAAGCCAAAGAAAACCTAGTTGAAGTATTACTTACAATGAATTTCAAGGACTTGAGTGGCCAGTTGTGGTGTTGAACTTAGAGCTTCATGGTCGACTCTGCAGATGACTGTAGCCCCATCATCATTCCTATCAGCTTGCAGTTCCAGAGTGCTTTTTACAGTAAATGTTTTGCCACTTGCATTCACTTCTTTCACACCTTTAAGGGCAAAAAACAAACAATAAACATAAGACAGTAAAGTCTGATAATATGATGCAAGTAATTAACTTTGTTAAAATCATATAAATGCTGTGGAATATGCCAACAATGTCAGATTGTGCTAGATGTTGGTGAACTGCACTGAATAAAGTGCTGCATTCAAAGGCCTTAATATCTCTGACTTTGGCAAGCTGAAATAAATTAAGCTGTAGCTGAAATGTTGAGACTGTCTGGTACTTTTACAGCATGTTGTAAGGGTGCGCCCGTTTAGGTAGAGGTTGCCAGGAGAGCTCTGTGAGGTTGGCATTGGATACAGCCAAGTCCTGCAAACAGCTTCCAGGAAAGAGAGAAAGCGAAATAGATAGAGAATAAGAGAAAGTGAAAGACACAAACGAAGAGGTGAAATGATGCTATGATAAGAGGCAGAAAAAAAATCAGCGGTAAAAGATGAGCAAAAATAAACTAATGGAAATTTTTGACAAAAGAATAACAAACATTAAAGTTAAAAGGGAAGATTAATAAAACAAAATTGAATTGCTTGAATATATCAAGAAAACCCTTTGCTATTGATTATTAATTATTGAGTTTTGGTGCATGTGTTGTTATCAACAACAAAACATTTATAACATGTTGTCAGTATATAATGTGGTATATAATGTGGTAATCATTATTCTTTTAGTTTATTACCTGTATAGTTTGAAAAGACTTAAAGAGTACAAGGGCAGCCCACTTTCATAGTCTTTGGTTTAGCATCTCAGACTGACACGTAATACAACTTTTACATGTTTTAACAAAAGGTGCACATAGTGGTTGTCAAAGGACAAGTTAAAAGTGTTGCATCAATAAAATCAATCTTTACTTATCTGTACTTACCTGGCTGGCACATGGTGTGAGGCTATAGGGCGACCACCTCAGGTGTCACTTTGGTAAAAAAGGCATTCTATGTAACTTTTTTTAACTTTGCAAAATAATTATACAAAACATTTATTGTAAACCTTAAGAATTTCATACACATCCAGTGCCTTATTTATATTGCAAGTGCTTTTAACTATAACTGCCTGTTTAACTAAGACATTTTGAAATATTTGCACCCAAGACATTACCAAGGGAGTGATGATATAATAGTATAGAATGTATAAATAATAAGTTCCTTTTTTAGATGTATAGATGTGTGCCAGAGACTTAAATCTGTTTAACTATTATGGAATATTAAAATAGGTATAGATATAGGTATGTTTAAAAAAATATATACAATTTATCTGTATACTGGTTGGTGCAACTAATAAGTTTATTGACTGTGCTATGCAAATGAAGTTAACTTACTTAAGATTGTTACCTTTACACATTCCTTAGTCTTGTCATGCTGCTTTGATTTGATTACATGACGTGACTCCCTCAAGCTTATTGTAATAAAGGATGTCCAGGAGATGGAGCTATTTGTAACTGTGATCTTGACTTTTCTTTATTTAAAATACTAATTTCTCTGACAGCTATCCTTAAAAATTTTTGAAGTTACAAATTTTGCAGAATGCCATTCCCATAGCCTAACCACATTGTGAGCATCCCAGAATCAAAATGGTGCATGCGGATTTCTATGCCATATGCTAGTACTCTATATTGCCATTTATTTTCCCAATTTTTACATATTGTCATAGGCTACATCTATATGTTTGGGGGGTCAAGAGCAGTCCTATAGCACTGCTATACAAAAAGTCATAATAATAAAAATAAGTTGGAAAATCAATGCCAGCCACGTTTGACTCAATACGTTACTACATCCTAAAAAAGGCCACATTCAACAGCAGTTAAATGTCTCAGTTAAGTTTTTTGGTTTATGTACGTTTTTTGTTCAACTGTTCAAATTAATTTTGAAGGTGAATTCAAATCAGATATGGCTACGTACCAATTTCTATCTAAATCTACAAAATAATAAAAAAAAGTTCATCAGACAAATGTGCCCTAATAAACAAATATGAATACCAGCTAAATCCTTACACTGGCTCCCGGTTAAGTTTAGGGCAGTTTTCAAAATCCTTCTTTTAACATATAAAGCATTAAATGGCCGAGGTCCAGCTTACTTGTCTGAACTTATCATGACTTACAAACCAGAGCGCACATTAAGATCCCAAGATGCTGGTCTGCTTATGGTTCCAAGGATTAATAAAATAACAATGGGAGGTCGAGCTTTTAGTTACAGGGCCCCTAAACTGTGGAATGGTCTGCCTGCTACTATAAGAGATGCCCCTTCGGTCTCAGCTTTTAAATTCCGGCTGAAGACTCACTACTTCAGTTTAGCATATCCTGACTAGAGCTGCTGATTAACTGTACATACTGCATCTCTGTTGTTAGTCATTAGCACTAAAACATAAGTAACATGATAGTTAGAATTGGATACTAACCCTCACCTATTCTGTTTCTCTTCTTGGTACTCAAATGTGGCACTTGGTGTCACGGCCCACCTGCCAAGTTGTTTTGCCTGCCTAAGGTAAAGTCGACTCTGATGGAGGATCGCAGGAATCGTGAGAAAGAGGGGTCCTTTCATCGGATTGGCTGGCCCAACTCTGTTTCAGCCGAGGAATAATAATTAATAATTCTTTGCATTTATATAGCGCTTTTCTCACTACTCAAAGCGGGGCCAAATGGGGGAGGCAAATTTGACGGATGAGGTCTCCAGGAGTCTAAAATTATCTAAATCTTATTATGTGATATCATCTACTGTTAAATTCTGCTCCGTACTTCTAAAAAATTTTTATTTTTTTTTATTGAGGATTTGTTCTGTTCTGTGTATTGTATTGTATTGTATTGACTCCCTTCTTTTGACACCCACTGCACGCCCAATCTACCTGGAAAGGGGTCTCTCTTTGAACTGCCTTTCCCAAGGTTTCTTGCATTTTTTCCCTTCTAGGTTTTTTGGGGAGTTTTTCCTTGTCTTCTTAGAGAGTCAAGGCTGGGGGGCTGTCAAAAGGCAGGGCCTGTTAAAGCCCATTGCGGCACTTCCTGTGTGATTTTGGGCTATACAAAAATAAACTGTATTGTATTGTAAATGCAGACCTTAAACTGTTGACAGTGTAGGATGTCTGCACATTGGCAGACTGTCTTCAAGACTCTTTTAGAAAAAAAATGTGTTTGAGGTGCCACGTTAAAAGATAACATGCAGCAAATGGGCTGTATAGGCAAGCTTTTTTTGCATTTCACATTTCTCTAAAAATATTGAATCCCTTTTACTTAAGTGAGAAAACCAAGGCAATATACACAATTGTAGCTTATGATAACTTTGATTTTTTTGTATTATGTAGGCCCATAAACTTTAACCATACAGATTTTTTTATTTACTCAGAAGAATTCAATCAAATCAAAGTATAGTGATTATCTCTAAACATTTTCCCATGTTTACAGAATCCTTGTTAATGTAGACAAAAAATGAATTCAATGTCAGTTTTTTCGGGGAGAGACCAACTATGAAAAAATTTATAGGGTACCAGGAACAAATGAAGAGCAGTGAAGTCATTGAAGGTGATAAGCAACAAAAGATGGTATTTACAGAGTTTAATGCAAATTTAAATGTAGGCCCATTTAAAAGTTTTGTATACTTGAATTAAATCTGTCTTTAGCAATGCATTCAAAGTCTAAATCTGCAGTCCTGTTGCCATGTTGATCATTTATTTTTTACGTTGAATTATCACTATTTTTTATTATTGCTGGATAATTGTCTGTGTTGTAGCCTATAATTTTTTGACCCCTTCCCCAATGTTTATGATGGGTTTGGAGCCCAAGCATATCATATTGTATACATACTGATTATGCAATTTTGTAAAAGTTTGTTAATTTCTAGAATGTGTTGAAAGTGTCAGTCACAATGTCCATTAATAGTCTCAGGTGTGTGTCTTGTTTCTTGTCTTCTTTAAGCTCAGTAGAATATAAGGACTTATAGTAGTCTCTAAATGTGTGCATTATTTTTTTATGATCAGTGATTTTTTTCTGTTTGTGTTGGTAATTGCTGGGATTGCATTGTGAGCTTCCTGCTTGTGGATTTGTTGAGTTAACTTTCTATGTTAATTTTCTATGTTCATAGTAATGATGTCTTGATTTTAAAATGAGTTGTTCAGATTTCTTTAGTTGTCATGAGGTTGAGTACTGAATGCAGAGCCTGTCTTTTCCTATGAAAGTAGCACTCATTGGTGTGTGTGCATCTTGTGGGGATTCAAAAAGAGGGTTGAGGAAAGGTTTCATCTGTTTTTAGTGGAGCTATATCTTGCAGGTTGCTCTAGCCAAAAGGTGACACCTCCTTCCGGGATACCCGGGACTTTATAGCAGTGGGACTGGAAGGGGCAAGGCTAAATGCCTTTACCGGGCAGCTTCTCTGTACTGTGGGGAAAGAAGGAGATGGCAGTGTTAGCAGCAGTGCCAGCTGTCGTTTCGGCAGGTTATTGCATACCCCAATTGAGTCTGCAAGGATGTTCTCCAACATGCATGCATGACAATGTCAATTTAATGCAAACTTAAACTGCAGATTTAGTATTATATTGAGAATAAACAAAATGTTCTTTGTTGCAAACAGTCTGTTTAGATATTTCCTGTTTGGAGTGAAAGACATCTTCCTGCTATCATTGAAGGTGGACATAAAATGTATAAATTATTTTAATTAAATATGATTCATCTGATTTTCACTTAAACAATGTTGGCTATAGCATTTCATTAAAGTGAAAATATCTGACATGCTTTGGTTTAATTTAGTCTTTATGTTAACAAAAGATTAAATTTTAATAGGGTGTTGTAGACTTTTGTTATTTAGCCATCAGAAAAGAAACCTATTAATTAAGTAAAATATTGTTTAAGAAAAAAAGTAAGTACTGCTTGTTAAATCTCCACTCAATGAAGGCTTAACAGCTAAAATGTTCTGTTTCAAATCCCTGTGTTAAATCTCTTCAGTATAAAGCTGATTTTCTTCTACCATTTGCCGAAGCACATTAATGGAGCTTCTCTAACTTATTCAAAATTTAATGCAGAATATTACATTTTTATTATTACTAAACTTTTCATTTTCAGTCCATAAATCAATGGGAAAGATCAAATAAACATTATCTTATAATTGTGACAAGCTCCGGATAATACTGAATATTGGTATTCATTAGTCATTACTAATGTTATGTAATGCCAGATCTTCTCCTGAGGTGCCTGCATTACAGCCATAGGATATCTGACAGTCTGGCCTTGATCAGGGAATCAGTACTACTTGAATTATTGCTGTATCAACTTGGCCTTGGTCAGCCTGGGCCAAGAGAAGGCCTTTTATCATGTAACCCACAAGTTCATTATCAGGGTGATTTGAAGGCTGTGAATGGATGAGATATTCAGTTTGTACATCTGTCTGATGTACCATGACATCAACAGCATGTTGCTGGTGAATAGCAGGAAAGCTGACCCCTTTCTTGTCCTATCTAAGTCAGACAAGGCTGTCTCTCTCAATCTTCTTCTGTCTGTTTTATGGATATATTTGTTGAACACATTAGATGAAACCTAGTGATCAGAGAGATCAGCATACTGTGACACCCTGTGAAGTGACAAAGTTGGCACCAGATTACAGAGAGGGTGTCTTGTAGTTCAGGACCGACCAGGATCAAACTTGAGAGAAATTGGACATGGAGACACAGACACAAAAAGGTGGAATTTTCCAAAAACAAAAGTGGATTTTATTTACAGGTGCACAAACACACACACAAATAAAATAATGTCTCAATCAAAAATAGTGAATGATATTTACAAATTTGCCAGTCCCAAAATGCAAAACTAAAGGGAAAAATGTATATACACAAAAATTGGAGTCTTCTTAAATAAAGATAATGTGCTCAGGAAGAAACTACACAAACATAGGCCAATAAATTCAAAAAAAATATTTATAAGAAAAAAAACTGTATATACAAGAAAAACAAAAAGTGCACCACAAACCCAAAATCTATACAAATACTGTACCTCCACCAAAACAATACAATAACTAGGAGATACTTATATACAAAAAAAGATATTTACAAATAATGCATAAGCCGCCATGTTTGGTATATTGTAGAATGAGCTATACCAACCACAATCTCCACCTGATTGAGTCCAAAGATGACTCCTAGAGGCAGGAAGTATCTCTTATACCTGGGATTGAAATCTTCAAGCAATCCTGTGACACACTGCTTCCTTACACCAATTGCAACTGATGCAGGTGCATTCTACACAGGTGTTGCACTCAAGCCCTGGAAGGCATGTATTAAACAGGCTAGTGGCCTCATGTGTGCACAAGCTTGAACACATCCTTACATGCTACCTTCAGACAAGCCAGTACGTTCTACGAAAGCAAGTTACTTTTTATTTGTAACTTTACCTTGGGACTTTCTCTTGGGGATCCCCTTCTCAAACTAATGCATGCATACACAAAATTAACTAAACTTAAACACTCCGCACTTTTCTCTTTATCCACAGCAGGGGCTAGAGAGACACTTGCCTTTATGATGGGGTACGTGCAGCGTCCTCCAGCAGACCTGACCTAGAGGCACATCCGACTTGTTGCCAATAACGCACCACGTATACCTGCTGAAATGCACCCCAGCACTTTGGCAAGTGCTTTTTCATTTTACTATGTGAAAGTCGACTTTTATTTAAATTGGTAATGCCTTTTAGGTGGATTACCACACATACTAGAACTGGACAAATAACAGATCAGATGCTTACTCTACATGGACAACGTCACCATGATCTATGCAGAACAGGCATCAATGAAGGCACTAGAAGAAACTTGCGAGGACTTCAACCACGCTTCAGGGGGAATGGTCACATGGGGTAATTCAAAAATGACAGTCTTCAGGGAATAGCATGTTGCTGTGCACTACCCTCTTCTCGTTACCATAAGAATGCACTTCAAGATCATGGGCATCTGGTTCAGCAGAGAAGGAGATGCTCTCAGGACATGGGATGAGACATTCATTAAGGTCAAACAGAAGATTGGACTGTGGCATCTTAGAGATCTCAACTTCAAAGTCAAAGCAATGGTGCTGCATAACGAGATCCTCTCCATCCTGCAGTACTCAGCCCAGGTGTGGCTCCTCCACTTCTCACAATGGCATGCAGAACCATCACTAAAAAATGTTTTACAAAAGAAGCAGTCAGTCATGTACAAAGAACCATGCTAATGTGGGAAAGGCATACAGGACATCCCTGCCTTTCTGAGGGCCCTTTTTACCAGCAACTGCATCCACAGGACACTGATGGACAACAAAAACACCCCTGCTGGATACTCCATGTCCCACTTCTTCCTCCTGCCTGTTTGGAATAGGCTTGGCTGTGACAAGTGGGACAGCTTCAGTCCATACAACTGGGACACCCCATAATTCTACATCAACATTGTCTGGTTCATAAAGGAAGACACACTGGATGGAGTTAAACCAGATTTATGGAAACCAAACACCAAAGTTTGGAACCCTTCCAGCCAGCCCAAGCACAGTGGTCTGGGAGAACATGGCTTCCAAAAACAGACACAAAGACCTGGCATGGATGGCTATCCAGGACACTTCCTACCCCATTCCTTCATGCACACCAGGAAATTGTGCAGATTCAAGCACTACTCGTAATTTTCTTGCAGGATGAAACACTACTGCACCTCTTTTGGAAATGCCCAATGCCATGGCCCCTGCTGGAAGCCCTAGAAGAGGACCTAAAGAAGTGTGTACCTAGGAATATCTCTGACACCACTCAGTGCTGTATTGGCCATTCCCAGGTACCTACACACTTGAAGACATCAAGGAGGCAAGGTGTTTCATATGCTACATGAAGGATACTCTTTGGGTCACTAGGAACTGCCTCATAGTTAAAAAAAGAAAAGATGTTAATTCAGGACTGCCACAGGTGCATCTGTTTGTTCTGTTCAGGGCAGCTACCCTTCTCTGTTCACCGCCAGTCCAATTTCTGTATGTGATTACAGCTTTAGCTTGTACAGTGGTAATGTTCTGCTTGCGACATTCATTTGCATGAAATGCACGCCCCATTTCTCTGCGTGATCACAGCTAAGGCAAGGAAAAGGGGATGCAATCTAAGAATAGCCCACTTGCTACGGCTTTATTACCAACAAATATTGACAAATAAAAAAGTATGTATCAGATAATTTCCTTTTTCTATAACGTCACCAAATTTCAATCAAATCAACCAAAACATTTTGGGGATTTTTTGGATATCTGCTTTTATTATTGTATTTGTGTTTTACCACTAAACAATGATGTATGGAAATGTCCTTTCTTAGAGGATACCTGTAGCCCTAGGTGTGCCTTTGTGCCAAATTTCAGCTTTTTAAGTAAATGGGAAATAGTGTTTTGTTGATGAGTGAGTGAGTAAATGACTCAACTTTGCATTTACTATCTATCTATCTATATATATATATATATATATATATATATATATATATATATATCACTATATATATCTCTCTCTCTCTCTCACTATATATATATATATATATATATATATATATATATATATAGTACTATGCAAAAGTTTTAGGCAGGTGTGAAAAAATGCTGTAAACAAAGAATGCTTTCAAAAATGGAAGTGTTAATCATTTATTTTCATCAATCAACAAAATGCAGTGAATGAACAAAAGGGAAATCTAAATCAAATCAATATTTGGTGTGACCACCCTTTGCCTTCAAAACAGGATCAATTCTTCTAGGTACACTTGCACACAGTTTTTGAAGGAACTCGGCTGGTAGGTTGTTCCAAATATCTTGGAGAAATAACCACAGATCTTCTGTGGATGTAGGCTTCCGCACATCCTTCTGTCTCTTCATGTAATCCCAGACACACTCGATGATGGTATGGCCCCCACAGATCCCTGATCTCAACATCACTTCCAGGACTTCTTGTTCTTCTTTACGCTGAAGATAGTTCTTAATAACTTTGGCTGTATGTTTGGGGTCGTTGTCCTGCTGCAGAATAAATTTGGGGCCAATCATACACCTCCCTGATGGTATTGCATGATGGATAAGTATCTGCCTATATTTCTCAGCATTGAGAACACCATTAATCCTGACCAAATCTCCAACTCCATTTGCAGAAATGCAGCCACAAGCATTCAAGGAACCTCCACCATGCTTCACTGTTGCCTGCAGACACTCATTATTGTACCGCTCTCCAGCCCTTCGACGAACAAACTGCCTTCTGCTACAGCCAAATATTTCAAATTTTGACACATCAGTCCAGAGCACCTGCTGCCATTTTTCTGCACCCCAGTTCCTATGTTTTTGTGCATACTTGAGTCGCTTGGTCTTGTTTCCACGTCGGAGGTATGGCTTTTTAGCTGCAACTCTTCCATGAAGACCACTTCTGGCCAGACTTCTCCGGACAGTAGATGGGTGTACCTGGGTACCACTGGTTACTGCCAGTTCTGAGCTGATGGCACTGCTGGACATCTTCCTATTTCGAAGGGTAATAAGCTTGATGTGTCTTTCATCTGCTGCACTAAGTTTCCTTGGTCGACCACTGCGTCTACGATCCTCACCGTTGCCCGTTTCTTTGTGCTTCTTCAAAAGAGCTTGAACAGCACATCTTGAAACCCCAGTCTGCTTTGAAATCTTTGTCTGGGAGAGACCTTGCTGATGCAGTATAACTACCTTGTGTCTTGTTGCTGTGCTCAATCTTGCCATGACATGAAACTGTCTTCCAAAACCTCACCTTGGTAGCAGAATTTGGCTGTTCCTCACCCAGTTTTAAGCCTCCTACACAGCTGTTTCTGTTTCAGTTAATGACTGTGTTTCAACCTACGTGTGACATTGATGATCATTAGCACCTGTTTGGTATAATTGGTTGATCATACACCTGACTATAATCCTACAAAATCCCTGACTTTGTGCAAGTGTACCTATAAGAATTGATGCTGGCTTGAAGACAAAAGGTAGTAACACCAAATATTGATTTGATTTAGATTTTTCTTTTGTTTGCTCACTTTGCATTTTGTAAATTGATAACAATAAACAATCATTATTTATATTTCTGAAAGCATTCTTTGTTTACAGCATTTTTTCACACCTGCCTAAAACTTTTGCCCAGCACTATATATATATATATATATATATATATATATATATATATATATATATATATATATATATATATAATATTGTGATGGACGGCCGGGGATCCAGCCCGGACGGGACACCCTTTATAAGAGAAGACCAGGGGAATGGGCGTACTACCAGGAGCACCTCCCCCGGGACATGAGAGGGCAGCCCCCTTGATTTACATCAGGGCCATGGATTTGGAGCTCAGAAGCTCAACCCACTGGGGGTCCGTGGCCATCACCGGGGGGGACCTGGACAGCTCCAGAGTCTGGGCATGCAGCACTTCTGCCACACCCGGAAGTGCTGCTGGAGGTTAATCAAGAGACACCTGGAGCACTTCCGGGTGCACTATAAAGGAGGCTTCCTCACTCCATTCAGAAACCAGAGTTAGGTGGAGGAGGATGAGGTTGCTAGTGAGGAGTGGAGGTGGCAGATGAAAGGACGGAGTGTTGTGTCGATTGGAGCACTGTGTTGTGTGCAGAACATTTGTAAGAATAAAACGTGTGTTATTTTGGACATTTTGAGTCAGTGTCTGTCTGTGTCCGGGCTGATCTTCTACAATATACTGTACATAGATATATATTCATCCATCCATTATCCAACCCGCTATATCCTAACTACAGGATCACGGGGGTCTGCCGGAGCCAATCCCAGCCAACACAGGGTGCAAGGCAGGAAACAAACCCCGGGCAGGGCGCCAGCCCACCGCAGTATATCTATCTATCTATCTATCTATCTATATATACGTATATAGTAACAATAGCGCTTTATAGTGCCCGACCCGGCACAGACTATACACAGACGCACGTATAAAATAACACAAAATGTTTATTTTCTTCAAGCTGGAGGGCACATCTTCCCCGTGAACCCCCCAGCCACAACAAAATCCCATAATAAGCATAAACTACTCAAACCAACACACGCCCTTCTGGGACCACCACTCCTCCCTTGAAGCTTCGTCCTTTCCTCCCAACTGTGGCCACTGAGTGGTGGTAGCTGGCCCCTTTTATACCCCACCCGGAAGTGTTCCAGGTGCTTGACCACCTGGTTCCAATTGCACTTCCGGGTGGGGCTTAAGATTTGTCCAGCATGCAGCACCCCCTGGCAGCCACCCCAGCTCCCAACCGGGCTGTGGAGGACTCCATCTCCCATGGAGCCCTGTGGGAAAGTGAGGCACCATCATCAGTCAGGGAGGCTGCCACCAAGTGTCCCAGGGGAGGTACTGAGACACCCACGGTTGCTACCCCGGAACATGTATAGAAGGTGCATCCCGGCCAGGCATGGGACCCAGCCGCCCGCCACAATATATATATATATTTATCTATCTATATATATATTGTGGGGAACAGCCCGGACACAGACAGGTAGACATCATTGTTTCAAACCCACACACGTTTATTTAAAACTATTTACAATATTGAAGCACACACAACCCCAGTGCTGCAGCACCAATCACCCCCAAAGTCCAGGCCTCTGCAGAATGCCTTTCTCTGTCTTCTGACCGCCTCCACTCCTCTCCTCCGTGCTACGTCCATTTCCACCTGACTCCAGCCCTCGAACGGAGGGAGGCAGTCCCTTTTATACACACCCGGATGTGCTCCAGGTGCCTCCCAATTAGCTCCGGGTGTCCCTGGTCTTCTTCCCCCCAGCACTTCCGGGTGTGGCGGAAGTGCTGAGGGCCAGGGCTCCATGGGCATTGGGGTGCCCCCTGGTGGTGACCACGGGCCCCTATAGGGTTGAGCTTCAAAGCTCTGTTCCCGTGGTCCCCAAAGCCACCAGGGTGGTCACCCCCATGTGGTCTGGGGGAGGCGTAAGCCCTCCTCCGGTCCTCCTGGGTGTCCCAGCTGGGTACCACCCCCAGCCTCCTGTGACAATATATATATACTAGCAAAATACCCGTGCTTCGCAGCGGAGAAGTAGTGTGTTAAAGAGGTTATGCAAACATATATATATACATAAACATATATACTTATATATACATATCTACATATACACATACATACATATATACATATATATATACATATATCAACATATATATACACATACATATACACACATACATACATACACACACACACATTATATATATATACACACATATAGACACATATATATACATATTTACATATCTACATATATATACACATATATACATATCTACATACATACACATATATATATATCTCTGTCTATCTATCTATCTATCTATCTATCTATCTATCTATCTATCTATCTATCTATCTATCTATCTATCTATCTATCTATCTATCTATCTATCTATACTAATAAAAGGCAAAGCCCTCACTGACTCACTGACTGACTGACTGACTGACTGACTGATTCACTCATCACTAATTCTCCAACTTCCCGTGTAGGTAGAAGGCTGAAATTTGGCAGGCGCATTCCTTACAGCTTACTTACAAAAGTTAGGCAGGTTTCATTTCGAAATTCTACGCGTAATGGTCATAACTGGAACCTGTTTTTTGTCCATATACTCTAATGGAGGAGGCGGAGTCACGTATCACATCCTCATGTATTACGCCTCCTACGTGATCACGTGAAGTGAAAACAAGGAAGAGATTTACAGCACGAGTCAAACGCGGGAACGAAGGTAAATGACGTTAATTGTTGAGTGTCTTTTAATACTGTGTAAGCATACATATTAACAGATGTGCAATTAAACGTGTGCATTTACAGGGTGATTTCTCAGGCTTAAAAGCTCGCCTTTTATCAAACGCGGGAACAAAGGTAAATGACGTTGTTGAGTGTCTTTTAATACTGTGTAACCATACATATTAACACATGTGCAATTAAACGTGTGCATTTACAGGGTGATTTCTCAGGCTTAAAAGCTCGCCTTTTATTAAAAAGGTAAATGCTGTTTTCATTCTGAAGGGCACAAACCATGTTAGATTTCATGCTCAAGAGTAAGCTCAGCACACAGCTTGGTCATATTACAACCGGAAGGGTGAACTGACAATATTGTATACAAAGAGATCCTTAAGAAATAATTATTGATTCATTTTCCCTCAGTTTAAAAAGGTTTACTTTTCTTCTTAATAAAAATTTTAAAGCGGTACTTCGCCACTGCAAAGCGCGGGTATTTTGATATATATCAAAATATATCGCGTCATCACGCCTCCCATGTAAGCACGTGAACTGACCCGCTGCCGTTTGCAATGCCATATTCGCGAGATACAAGTTTAATGAGAAGACACGAGGTATAAACGACAGTTTGGATCACTTTGGGACAGAGTTTAAATTGCTGTGGCCAGAAACTTTTAACTGCCGGATCTTAGCTAACATTAAATAAACCCGTGGACATCGCAACATCACACAAGACAGCGGCTCACGTGAAGTGACTGAACGCAGCAGGAGTGATCACTTCAATGAATCAAACCTATTCAAAAAACACATTTCACAATTGATAAGGTACGAAAACAATAGATAGATAGATAGATACTTTATTAATCCCAATGGGAAATTCACAATATGAAACCGATTGTGGATTTCCGTACAGCCACTGAAACTTTGTGATGGCACGAGACTTCAGGTGACGTGTCTGCAAAAGAACCTCATTCAGGCAACTATTTTTACTGGCGGTGGCTCAGGGGAGAGAGTTTTTATTCCTCGCATCCCCGTTATACCCTCTGATCTCCAATTTCAATTCAGACGCCTCCAATTTACACTAAGGCTCTGCTTAGCAATGACAATTAATAAGTCTCCGTTGTTGAGTGTCTTTTAATACTGTGTAAGCATAGATATTAACACATGTGCAATTAAACGTGTGCATTTACGGGGTGATTTCTCAGGCTTAAAAGCTCGCCTTTTATTAAAAAGCTAAATGCAAACTGTTTTCATTCTGAAGGGCACAAACCACGTTAGATTTCATGCTCAAGAGTAAGCTCAGCACACATCTTGGTCATATTAGAACCGGAAGGGCGAACTGACAACATGGTATACAAAGAGATCCTTAAGAAATAATTATTGATTCATTTTCCCCTCAGTTTAAAAAGGTTTACTTTTCTTCTTAATAAAAATTTTAAAGCAGTACTTCGCCGCTGCCAAGCGCGGGTATTTTGATATATATCAAAATATATCGCGTCA